>NC_034611.1:5015222-5038765 GCF_900095145.1 Mus pahari | reverse complement strand
TTGTACTATATTGATCCTGCCAATCCATGAGCATGGGAGATCTTTCCATTTTCTGAGATCTTCTTTGATTTCTTTCTTCAGAAACTTGAAATTCTTATCATACAGATCTTTCACTTCCTTAGTTAGAGTCACACTAAGGTATTTTGTATTACTTGTGACTATTATGAAGGGTGTTGTTTCCCTAATTTCTTTCTCAGCCTGTTTCTTATTTGTGTAGAGAAAGGCCACTGATTTGTTTGAGTTAATTTTAAATCCAGCTAATTCACTGAAGCTGTTCATTAGGTTTATGAGTTCTCTGGTAGAATTTTTAGGATGACTTATGTATACTATCATATCATCTGTCAATAGTGATATTTTTGACTTCTTGCTTTTCATTTTATATCCCGTTGACCTCCCTTTGTTGTCTAATTGTTCTGGCTAGGACTTTAAGTACTATATTAAATAGGTAGGGAGAAAGTGGGCAGCCTTGTCTAGTCCCTGATTTTACTGGGATTGCTTCAAGTTTCTCTCCATATAGTTTGATGTTGGCTACTGGTTTGCTGTATATTACTTTTATTATATTTAGGTATGGGCCTTGAATTCCTGATCTTTCCAAGACTTTTATCATGAATGGGTGTTGGATTTGGTCAAATGCTTTCTCAGCATCTAACAAGATGATCATGTGTATTTTGTCTTTGAGTTTGTTTACATAGCAGATTATGTTGATGGATTTCCGTCAACATAAATCATCCCTGCATCCCTGGAATGAAGCCTACTTGATCATGATGGATGATTTTTTTGACGTGGTCTTGGATTCGGCTAGAGAGAATTTTATTGAGTGTTTTTGAATGGATATTTATAAGGGAAGTTGGTCTGAAGTTTTCTTTCTTTGTTGAGTTTCTATATGGTTTAGGTATCAGAGTAATTGTGTCTTCATAGAATGAAGTGGATAGAGTACCTTCTGTTTCTATTTTGTGGAATAGCTTGAGGAGAACTGGAATTAGGTTTACTTTGAAGGTCTGATAGAACTCTGCACTAAACCCATATGGTCCTGCACTTTTTTTTGGTTGGGAGACTATTAATGACTGCTTCTATTTCTTTAGGGGATATGGGACTGTTTAGGTCATTAATCTGATCCTGATTTAACTTTGGTACCTGGTATCTGTCTAGAAATTTGTCTATTTCATCCAGGTTTTCCACTTTTGTTTTGTATAGCCTTTTGTGGTAGGATCTGATGGTGTTTTGAATTTCCGCACATTTTGTTTTTATGTCTCCCTTTTCATTTCTGACTTTGTTAGTTAGGATACTGTCCCTTTGCCCTCTAGTTAGTCTGGCTAAGGGTTTATCTATCTTGTTTATTTTCTCAAAGGACCAGCTCCTGCTTTGGTTGATTCTTTGAATAGTTCTTTTTGTTTCCACTTGATTGTTTTCAGCCCTGAGTTTGATTATTTCCTGCCTTCTACTCCTCTTGGGTGAATTTGCTTCCTTTTGTTCTAGAGCTTTTAGGTGTGCTGTCAGGCTGCTAGTGTATGCTCTCTCTAGTTTCTTTTTGGAGGCACTTAGAGCTATGAATTTCCTCTTAGGAATGCTTTCATTGTGTCCCATAAGTTTGGGTATGTTGTGCCTTCATTTTCATTAAATTCCAAAAACTCTTTAATTTCTTCTTTATTTCTTCCTTGACCAAGTTATCATTGAGTAGAGTGTTCTTCAGCTTCCACATGAATTTTGGCTCTCTATTATTTATGATGTTATTAAAGATCAGTCTTAGTCTGTGGTGATCTGATAGGATACATGGGATAATTTCAATATTTTTCTATCTGTTGAGGCCTGTTTTGTGACAAATTATATGGTCGATTTTGGAGAAGGTGCCATGAGGTGCTGAGAAGAACGTATATCCTTTTGTTGTAGGATAAAATGTTCTGTAAATATCTGTTAAATCCATTTCTTTCATAACTTCTGTTAGTTTCCATGTGTCTCTGTTTAGTTTCTGTTTCCAGGATCTGTCCATTGATGAGAGTGGGGTGTGAAGTCTCTCACTATTATTGTGTGAGGTACAATGTGTGCTTTGAGCTTTACTAATGTTTCTTTAATGAATGTGGATGCCCTTGCATTTGGAGCATAGATATTCAGGATTGAGAGTTCATCTTGGAAGATTTTACCTTTGATGAGTATGAAGCACCCCTCCTTGTCTTTTTTGATAACTTTGGGTTGGAAGTCAATTTTATTCAATATTAGAATGGGTACTCCAGCTTGTTTTTTCAGACCATTTGTAGAAGGAGAAGCCACTGTACCCCAGAAGACCCCCCAAAGGCTCCAGATGCGGTGATACAGGAGACTTCTAGAAGTGGGATGGATGGAGATAAACATAAGTTAAGTAGAAATACTTGAAGCCCCGGAAAGAAGCTGAGTCACGTGTTCTCCCACACCCCACAACTGATGATCCCACTTCACTGCTGCTGTAGACCAGAGCCAGCTTCTTCAGAAGGCCCTGAAACAAGGGGCTGGAGAGCAGCAGGCCCAGATGGTTGGGAGAGAACCTAGAAGCACAGACGTCCTATGTTCTACCCACCTCTGCCCCAAACCACAGCAGGGATCTGGAAGTCATCTCCTAGATTCTAGGTAGCACAAGAGGATGGAGATTTTTGTATCACAAATACTCACACACGCACACACACATACAAAAAAAAAAAAAAAAAAAAAAAAAAGAGCCTGGCCAGGTCACTAAGTATGACAACAGTTGCCAAATCTCTCCAGACTCCAAGCTTATACTACCCTCCATCCAATATATAATTGAACAGGAGAGATTTCAAGACCAGTGATGCCACAAGACCAAACAGACGAAAAGACCAACTGGAAAGCAGACACCATGAAAGGGAAAGGTTTTTATATTTTCTTTCTTTCTTTCTTTCTTTCTTTTCTTTCTTTCTTTCTTGCTTTCTTTCTTTCTTTCTTTCTTTCTTTATTTATTTATTTCTTTTTCCAGTTGGTGGTAGAACATGCCGTTAATCTCAGCATTTTGGAGGCAGTTTGACCTCTGTGAGTTTGAGAACAACCTGGTCTACAGAGCTATGTCTAGAATGGCCAAGGTGCACAAAGAAACCCTGCCTTAAGAAAGCAATCAACCAAACAAATAAATAATAAATTATCTTGAGACAGTGTCTCACTATGTAGCCTTAGCTGACCAAAAACATATTTTATAGATCAAACTGGCCTTGAACTCACAGAGATCTGCCTGCCTCTGCCTCCCAAATCCTGGAGATAAAGACATGTTCCACCACACTATACTCATACTTGATATTTTCAATGAAATCACGTAAAATTTTATAACTGTGTAATAAGAAGAGGATGTTTTGAGTGATATAATGATGGATATATATGTACTAGTCTGAGTGGTCCAGAAAACAAAACTAATTAGTAGCATAAAGAGCATCAACATAAAAAGGTGCCAAGAACCAGGCGTGGTGGCGCACGCCTTTAGTCCCAACACTTGGGAGGCAGAGGCAGGCGAATTTCTGAGTTGGAGGCCAGCCTGGTCTACAGAGTGAGTTCCAGGACAGCCAGGACTACACAGAGAAACCCTGTCTCGGAAAAAAAAAAAAAAGTGCTAAGAGAGCTAGAGATGTTGCTTAGTTAACAGTATCCACTGAGGCATGAGTTTGGTGTACAGTACCATATAAACTGGGTATGGTGGTGTAATGCTATAACCCCCAGCACTTGGGAGGTAGATGCAGAAGAATCAGAAGTATAAGATCATCCTCAATAAAAGCTTGTAAATACTTCATAGAAAAGGCCTCAGCCTAATCAGGTTGAAGCAATTCTTTAGCTAAAGTTTCCTGTGCTACTATGACAGGTAACGAGAAAAATTACTTCTAAGCTTGAAAGTCAGAAGGACTGAATTGACATCATAAAGGCTGTAAAATGGATGACCTTGTGCATGGTCAGGAGTAAAAGAGAAACTTCCCAGTGTTGAACCAGATGACCTTTGTGTGAAGCATCTCATCTCTCTTTCTAATGTCAGAGATGCAATAACTCAGGGCTTAGTGGGTTCATTGTGCTACAGTGTGTACTGGAACCTCCTTGTCGTCTCCTGCTTCATGGGATACAACATTTTATGGACATGCCGGTTGGTTCCACCTTTTGGTAGACCATGTAAAATGCTGCTGTGGCCATCTGGGTCTGAGGCTCTTGGAGACAGAAGACTGACTAGAGCTTGCCAGGGCTGAGGTTGAGGAATATAGGGGATTGACTACTTGCTGGGTGCAAAGTATCCTTTGGGGATGATGAAATATTTTGAAACTAGAGGAACTGCACAACTTTGTGAGTAGCTTATTACTAGTGACGTGTGTACTTAAAAAATGATTAAAATTGTTTTAGGACAATGTGAGCTGGACCTTATCCAAAAGCTTCCTTACAATCTAGCCTAGTATTAGAAAGTACTAAGTAAGCTGTCAAGGGAGGGAAACAAGTAATAGTCCTACCCAGTTGTGATGCTCATGAACCACAATGACCAGCAAAATAGGATATCTCAAAGATATAGTAACTGGTGCTCATACATTGGTAGTAATAGCATTGGTTCAGTTGGATGTGAGGCACACTCAACAGGAGGGACTCTCTCCTTGTCCTAGACACCTAGCTAGCTAAGGACTCTGTGCTAATGAGGTGAGATCTTAGGAAAGAATCTACTGGCTCCTCTTTGCTAGGCCAGCAGCATATTTTCTAACTATATTCTAAGTCTTTTTCTTATACCTACAGATAAGTATAATTTTAATCCTCAGCGAAGAGGCTTCTCTTTACAGCAAGTGGAGAAAAATCACAGAAAACCATAGCTGGATACAATAAAAAGGTCAAATCATGGGAACTCCATTCCCAGTAGATACATTTACTTCCTAGCTCCTGCATCAATGACTTTGGACATTATTGCAAAAGAAGGGCAGTAAAAGACAGGATACCAAACAAGTTCTGAACAACAATATCAACAGACATGTTAATAGAGAAAAGGGAACATTCTCACAGGATCCCACCCCTTGACAACGAACGTTTCCAGAAATAACCTCCCCCAATATGCATCAAAGCATACACGCATGCAAGGCCCGGAATTTGTCATCAATACAAAGTTGTCAGCTTTGAATAGCATAGATACCCCATTTGATGTTATTGGAATCTCATTTCTTGAAGATTAAATGGGTTGATGCTGGGTCCTGAGTATGTCATGGAGTCTACTAGAATCTTCAGCACAATGGAGAAGGCTAGGACCTATTTGAAGGGTGGGGCCAAAATGATTGTGATGGGTATGAACCACAAGAAGTATGACAAATTGTTCAAGATTGTCAGCAATGCTTCCTGCACCACCAACTGCTTAGGCCCCCTGGCCAAGATCAACCATGACAACTTTGGCATCATTAAAGAACTCATGACCACAGTCTATGCCATCATAGTCATGCAGAAAACTGTCACTCACCCCTCTGGAAAGCTGTGGCATGATGGCCATGGAGCTGCCCAGAACATCATCCCTGCATTCACTGGTGCTGCCAAGGCTGTGGGCAAGGTCATCCCAGAGCTGAACAGGAAGCTCACTGGCATGGCCTTCCATGTTCCTACCCCCAATGTATCCATTGTGGATCTGACATGCTGCCTGGAGAAACCTGCCAAGTATGATGACATCAAAATGGTGGTAAAGCAGTCATCTGGGGGCCACTGAAGGGCATCCTGGGTTACACTGAGGACGAGGTTGTCTCCTGTGACTTCAACAGTAAGCCTCACTCTTCTGCCTTTGATGTTGTGGTGGCATTGTTCTCAATGACAACTTTGTAAAGATCATTTCCTGTTATGAATATGGGAACAGCAACAGGGTGATGGACCTCATGGCCTACATGGCCTCCAAAGAGTAAGAAGCCCTGGACCACCCACCCCAGCAAAGACACAAGAGCGAGAGACAGGTTCAGCTGCTCAGGAGTTGCTGTTCCAACTTAGTCCCCAGCACTGAGTTTCTTCTTCACAGTTACCATCCCAGTCACCCACCCACCCCCCCAACTATAATAACAGAAGGGCCTAGGGAACCTACACTCTTGAATGCCACCAATATAGTTTGTTATACACCCCCCAAAAAAGAAAAAGGAAGTAACATAGACACATAAAAAAGCAAAGATGAAATCATCAGGATAATTTTAGATTAGAGAATATATGTGTGTATGGTGATAATAATGAAAGAAAATGGCAGGAGTTTGAGAGTCAGGATAGGACAGAGGAGGGTTAGAAGAAGGAGTGTGGGGGAAACTGGAGGGAGAAAAATGAAGGGGGAGAGGGATGTAATTATATTTTAATTAAAATGTGTATAGGGACTAGAGAGATAGCTTTGGGGTTGAGGGCTGGCTCTTCCAAAAGACATGGGTTCAATTCCTAGCACCCATAATGTGGCTTACAGCAGCCTGTGACTCCAGTTCTAGATTATCCAATGCCTTCTTCTGGTCTCCGTAAGCATGGTATGCATTTGGTGCACATACATGCATATAAGAAAAGCACCTGGACATATAATATACAAGTTTTAAATATAGTATTTTTGTATTTTGCCAGACTAGAAGAGAGCAAACAGCAGACTTGCCTACTTTTGTCTCCCCGTTGAGTCTCATTTCCTTTGTGCCCACTGTACCTAACTTCCCCTTCCAGTCTGAAGTAAGCACCTCTGTGCAGACTTAGCTCTGGACATAACACTCTACAAGAAACTATGAGAAGAACATGACTAAAAGAGTTGGACAGACAGCAAAGCTCTTGGCGTCTGAATCCTCTGCACAGGATCCCAGCTCCATCCATGCCTGTGTGGATCCCAGCTCCATGCCTGTGTGGATCCCAGCTCCATCCATGACTGTGTGGATCCCAGCTCCATCCATGCCTGTATGGATCCCAGCTCCATCCATGCCTGTGTGGATCCCAGCTCCATCCATGCCTGTGTGGATCCCAGCTCCATCCATGACTGTGTGGATCCCAGCTCCATCCATGACTGTGTGGATCCCAGCTCCATCCATGCCTGTATGGATCCCAGCTCCATCCATGACTGTATGGATCCCAGCTCCATCCATGCCTGTGTGGATCCCAGCTCCATCCATGCCTGTGTGGATCCCAACTCCATGCACACCTGTGTATTATTTCTTATTTTCACTCCTGAAACTTTCAGTCTCTATTAGAATGTCTCCCCAAATATAAAGACCTTAGTGTTAATCTCTGTGACATGTGTGTGAATGATACAGAATTCTTTAAACAGATTTTCTTGTACCCCTGTTAAACATCTAATAAATACCTGTTTAGCTATGCTCCTTAACTTTTACAGGAAAAGATTTAATTTGCCCCCTATTACCAAAATTTGGCACCACACTCTCCTTTCATATTATTCCTTCTTAAATAATTTCTTTTGTCCGTAACACAACATTCCAGAAATATATTCCCTGAGTCACTGTTGACTTATAGACATTTTTAGATGTTTGTTTTATGTGACAAATTCTTCAGAGACTCACCTAGAAGCTGAATGAGTCACAACTCTGTCTTCTGTGTCTTTCAAAATAGCTGCTGTACTGAGATACAGTCTACAGACCACGTAATTTCCCATTTTAAATGTGCACCATAAGAGTGTCTAGTATATTCACAGAGTTGTGTAAACGTCATTTCAATCAATTCTAGAGCGTCTTCATCAACCCCAAGAGAAAGCCACATCCATTAGCAGTCGCTCCTGCCTCCCTCTCAGCCAGCTCACTACAACTCCTAATCTACTTTCTGTCTCCAAGGAGTTGCTTATTCTGGATATTTTGTATAAATGGAATCCTTCAGTGTTCACCCTTTTCTGTCTGTCTTCCACCTCTCTCTCAGCCAAGTTATAGTATGTGTCAGTTCTCCCTTCCCTTTATGGCTAATTAAAATTTCATTGTGTGGATATGCTATTTTTTATCCATGTTAATGGACATTTGAGTTGCTTTCATCTTTTGGATATTGTATCCAAAATTTCCACATTTCCATTACTGTGACAAAATACTAGAGATAAACAAGGGTATTGTGATACATGCCTTTAATCCTAGTACTCAGGAAACATAGTGAAGTACGTCTCTGAGTTTAAGACCATTGAATCCAGTCATCTACACAGTGAGTTCCAAGTCAGCCAGGGTCACATAGTGAGTGAAACCTTTCATTTGTTAAAAAAGTGTCTACAGGAACAATTTTAACTCACATTTTCAACCATTTCATTCTGTGATCACATGGCCCCAAACTTTTGAATTGTGATCCCATGAACCAAGCATTTTGAATGTAATTGCATGGCTCTAAGCCTTTGGACTGTGATCCACGGCTCGAAGCTTTCAAATCTGTACATCAGTAAATTGTAGTAGAAGCACACAGTAAAGGAGACTGCTCACATCATGGCAGCTGGGAGATAAAAGGAAAGACCAGAAAGGGTTGGGATCCCAATATCCTCTCGATGGCACACTCTCAATGACCTAACTTCCCTTTATGAGGCCCACCTCTAGAAAGTTCCACCATACCCCAGTGGTGTCAAGCTGATGACCAAGCTTTGTGATATACACTTTGTGGGAGCAATCAGATCCAAAGGAGAGCAGTCAGAACATTTGAATGAACATTTACTTACAAGTCTTTTGGAGGACATATTTTCATTTCTATCTTTACCTTTAATTGCCAGATGAACAGGGGTTGGGATCATCTGAGATGGGAGTCACACTGAGAGCTTGGCCATGTCACACAAGCTTGTGGGCATATCTGGGGGGGGGCTCTCTCTTGATTGTTAACTGATGTAGGTTATATATGTGTTATACAAATATATATAACTACTCCCTGGGCAGGTGTCTTGGACTATATAAGAAACCTTGCTTAGCATAAGTTTCGGATAAGCAAGCACCATTCCTCCATGACTTCTGCCTTCAAGTTCCTACTTGAGTTCCTATCCTGACTTCCCTTAGGGGTGGGATGAAATATATCAGCAAAATAAATCCTTTCCTCCCCTAAATTCCTTTTGGTCATGGTGTTTGATTAACTGAGAGCTTAACGGAATAAATTGCTTAACAACTTGTTAAAAATTAAAAACTTAGAACCAACACTTTTAATTCTTAGTGTATATCCCTCGAACTAATCTGCATTGAATTAATATACCATATTCAGATGCATACATTTTGAAAAAATTTAAATGTTAATAATCCTTAATTCTTTAATTAAAAATGTGATTTTTTTCATACAAAATATTGTGTTTTCTGCTTCCCTTCTACCAGTTTCTCATCATTTCCCCTCCCATCCAGAGTCACACCCTTTTTGTCTCTCACTAAAAAACAAACACAGTGGGCTGGAGAGGTGGCTGCACAGTTAAGAGTACTCATTGCTCTTCCAGAGTTCCTGAATTCAATTCCCAGCAACTACATGATGTCCTTCCACTATCTGTAATGGGATCTGATGCCCTCTGGTGTGTCTGAAGACAACGACAGTGTACTTACATAAAATAAATCTTTAAAAAATAAACATAGACATCAGAGGAATGGTAATAAAGTAAAATAACCTACAGTAAGATAAGAGAAAAACACGCAAGTAAGAATAGGACAAAACAACCATACAGGTAAGCAAAATAAAGAAAAACATGAGACACTTACATGGACACACATGTTCACATACACATGGATCCCATAAAAACACAAAGCCAGAAGTCATAACATACAAGCAAAGGACTTTAGCAATGGATGGGTGTTCCCCTTATTCCAGTATGAGCTGTCGCTTATGTTATTAATCTTAGTTATTCTGACAGGTATAAGATGAAATCCCAAAGTAATTTTGATTCACATTCTCCCCCACCCCCAATAGCTAAGGATGTTGGACATTTATTTCTCAGCTATTGAGTTTCCTCTTTTGAAAATATTCCATTTCTCTGAGAGGCTCTACCAACAGCTAACTGAGATAGATGCAAATATTCACAGCCACCAATTGGTCTGAGGTCGGGGACCCCTATGGAAGAGTTGAAAGGAAGGACTGCAGGAGCTGAAGGGGATGCAACCCCATAGGAAGAACAACAATAAGAACTATCTGGATCACCCAGAGTTCTCAGGGACTGAGCCACCAACCAAAGAGCATACACAGGCTGGCCTGTAGCCCCAGCACATAGAGAGTAGAGGGCTGGCTGGTCTGGTCTCAGTGGCTGAGCATGCACTTAACTCTGTAAAAACTTGATGCCCGGGGGATGGGGATGCTGGTGGGGATGAGGTGGGGTGAATGGGTTAGTGGGGGTGAATGCGTTGGTGAGTCCCTCTCAGAAGCAAAGGGGAGGAGGATGCAGTGAAGAACTCATAGAAGGGGGACTAGCAAGGGGAGCAACATTTATAATGTAAATAAAGAAATAATTTAATTTTGAAAATGACTTGTCAGTAACTCATGTTTTAATTGGGTTACTTATTTTCTTAACATTTGGGTTTTTGTTTTGTTTTTTAATTCTTTACATATTTTGGAAATTAGCCCGCTATCAGATACATATACTTGATTAAAAAATAAATTCTTCCCACTCAGTAGACTGCCACTTTTTCCAAATGATGGAGTCCTTTGCTGCTCAGAAGCCTGCTGGTTTCATGAGGTCTCTTTTATGAATTGTTAATCTTAGTGTCTGTGCTAATGGGGTTCTCCTCAGAAAGTCTTTGCCTGTGCTGAAGAGTTCAAGGATATTCTTTATTCTATCGGGTGCGGTGTATCTGGATTTATGTTGAGGTCTTTGATCCGTTTGGACTTGAGTTTTGTGCAAAGTGATTCATATGGATCTATTTACATTTCTTCTACAAGCAGCCATATAGTCTGATGAGTATCGTTTGTTGAAGATGCTGTATTTTGTCTAGCTAGTATATTTATAGCTTCTATATTTAAAATCAAGTGTCCGTAGTTGTGTGGATTTATATCTGGGTTTTTAATTTGATTCCATTGATCAATATGTCAGTTTTTGAGCCAGTATCATGCTGCTTTTATTACTATAGCTCCGTAGAACAAATTGAGATCAAGGATGGTGAGATATGCACCTGATTTTCTATTATTTTGTGTTATTCTGTATAAAGCTGAAACTTCTTTTCAATGTCTGTGAAGAATTGTGTTGGGACTTTAAGGGAATTGCTTTGAATCTGTAGATTAATTTTGGTAGGATGACATTTTTCCTATGTTAATACTGTTGACCCATGAGCATGGGAGATCTTTCCATCTTCTGATATCTTCTTCAATTTCTTTCTTCAGTTTCATCAAGTTTTTATCACATGAGTCTTTCACTTGCTTTGTTAGAATAACCTCAAGATATATTATACATTTTAAGGTATTAAAAGTATTGTTTTTCTGATTTATTTATCAGTCCATTTGTCATTTATATACAGGAGGGCTGATTTTTGTGAGTTAATTTTTGTTGACAGGATTTATCAGCTGTAAGACTTTCAAGGTAGAATTTCTGGGGTCCCTTTTATATACTATCATATAATCTACAAACAAGGATTTTTTGTTTTGTTTTGTTTTGTTTTGTTTTTTGTTTGTTTTTCGAGACAGGGTTTCTCTGTATAGCCCTGGCTCTCCTGAAACTCACTTTGTAGACCAGGCTGGCCTCGAACTCAGAAATCCACCTGCCTCTGCCTCCCAGGTGCTGGGATTAAAGGCGTGAGCCACCACTGCCCAGCCAAACAAGGATATTTTGATTTCTTTCTTTCCTATTTGTATCCCCTTGATCTCTTCAGTCATTTTACTGACCTAGAAAGGACTTCAAATACTATGTCAAGTAGATATGGAGAGAGTGGACAACCTTGTGCTGTTTGTGATTTTAATGAAATTGCTCTGAGAATCCCTCCATTTAAGATGATGATGATTTCTTTATTGACTTTTATCTCTACTTTCATATTTGAAACTGTTTTCTTCATTTCATCCCCCTGTTTGTGTTTTCATAGATTTCTTCAATGGATTTACTCATTTCTTCTTTAAGAATCCCTAACATATTCATAAAGACTACTTTGAAATCCTTGTCTTGTACTTCGGCGATATTTGCCTTTCTCGGGCCCTACTGTGATAGGCTTGCAGGGCTTTAATGGAGGCTGTCCGGGCTTCTTTGATTGTCTTTTTACACTGGTGGCTGGGCGTCTGAGTCTGCGGTGATTGTAACTGTATATGCTAGAATCTGGTCTTGTCTTTGTTGGGTAGTTGTTTTGTTCCCTTAGTTTCTGTTGCCTTTTGGGGTGCTTAGGAGAATGTGGTGCCCGTGGGTCATCCGGTGGGGAATGCTTCTCAGATCCTGCGCAGTATGGCTTCTGGGTGCTCTGGATTGAGTGGTTTTCTTGGTATTGGGAGCTGTCACTTAGGAATGGAGACAAACTAGAAGGAGTCTACAGGATGGACGACAGAAGGGTGTTCTACCAGGATCTGCTTAGTTCCCTGAGAATGGGAACAGAGGAGTGGGAGCCACAGCAGGCGGCCTGCTGCAGAGCTGAGGAGAAGGAAGGGGAGAGGAGTGGGCTTGGGGGAGAGGAGGGAGAGTGGGGGCTGCGGACTCTCTACCTGGTTCGCTGCTGCTTTATTTGTTTAAGTTTGGGATGAGCTAAGATTTTATTTCCCCATGAGCACAAATAACTCTTCCTGTTTATCCAAACCTCCTCTCTTTCTCCATGTGCTAAATAAAATGCATTACCTAAGTATCGTATTTATTTTTTAAAATAATCTCACTTTACAAATTCGGAAACATAAGGTTTTTTTTTTAAAGAATTACATCATTTTCTATGTAATGAAGAACACTGAAGCCAGAAACGTGTGAGTGTACCCAATGATTCTCAAGCATTTTGCTCTGCTGGTAGAAATTGGGAACACCCACTTGGCCCATTCCCCCTGCCCTCCCACACCCCAACTGTTGTTTCAACAGATTGTGAGTCTTTGACAACCCCCAAGTACAAAGTTTGTAAACTAGGAACATCTTCTGTATAAAGCTATAATGACACTCAATAAAAATATGAAATCTATCCATTTCTAAATAAAATAATATACATTTTTCTTTAAATGTATCCAACCAAGTAACATTGTTTTTCTCTAAACCCAGACCCAGATAGGAAAGTGCATTATACAGTCTAAAGTAAATTACTGGCAAATGTTAGTGACTAAGGTGTACTGTGTTAAGAATATGGAAGGCTGGTCCAAGCTCACAAGATTGTACTTTCTCTATTTCTGGAATAGAAAGTACACATGGCATGTGTCTGTCTTCCCTCATGAGATTGATGGCAATAGAAGTCAGTTATGTATGTATTCCCTTTGAAGGTTATTTCTCCATTCATATGACCCTTTTGTGTGCATGTGTGCATGCATAGAACTGAGACCAACACTGTGGATCTTCAATTGTTCTCTGCCTTAAATTTTGAAAGAGCTTCTCACTGACCCTGAAGCACAGCAAGTTGGCTAGCCAGGCCAGCAAGCCCTAGGGACTCTCTTCCCTCTGTCTTCCCAGTGATGAGACTGCATATCGTACCGCCCCTGTCTCCCTGTCTCTCTCTCTCTCCTCCATCTTTCTTTCCTTTATTACGTGCTGAGAATCCTAACCCGTGTCCTCACGCTTGTGCAGCAAGGTCTGTACTCACTGAGACACTGCCTCAGCCCATGATCACTCTTGATTTTTTTTTTTCCTGGAAAAAAAAGGGACCTTTATTGTCCCATTTAGTATGTATTATAGTTAAATAAAGAGAGACAAAAGAAAATCAAGGGCTGAAGGTGTTTCCTTTGTATCAGATAAGAGTAATGTCAATAGCACACTTGAATTCAGTGGTACCCAATTAAAGCAGCCCCTCCAGAGGGAGGCTTCTCGGGACACAGCTGGGTGGCCAAACGAAGGTCATGAACTAGTAGTATATTGACCATATTTTCCAGGCTAAAATCACAAAACGTAATCCCACAATAATATTTTAAATGAATGACTGAATTTATTGGTAGAAAGGTATTTGAAAAGATATTAAAATTAAGGAGCATTCAAGGAATTTTAAAATGAATTACCTTTGCAGGAAAAAAAAGATATACAATTATAGTATATTGTATTTGGGAACGATCCCAGAAAATGGAGGACTGCTTATTTAAAGAGCGGGGGTGGGGGGGAGTGTGCAGTTGCTGCTCTGTGATTTCTCCACGGGAAAGTCCTTACAGCTCTGCCAGAGCTGAAGAACTCCCTGGGACTTGTGTACCTCCCTTTAGCTTCTGGCTGAAATCCAGAGGCAGGGGATGGACTGTTCCAGCCAAAAACAATCATACGTCTCACTCCAGAATGAGATAGCTGTCAGAGCAAACTGTTTCTAGAAGCAAGAAGAAATCACTCCCAGCGTTAACTTTAATTTCAGGGTCCCTCACGTGGAGAGTCTAGGCTCATGCCCTCACAGCTAAGATGCCCTGCTCTAATCACTTGCTTGCGCTCCAATGGAGGGCTTACTTTGGGTTTAGTGTTCTCTGGTGAGTTAGGCAACCTGCTGTTTTCATGAGTGGTCTGGGAATTCTTCAGCAGAGTATAAATTCTTCCAAATTCCAGGTCTATTGTCCTTGCCTATGCCCTTTAGCCCTGGTTTAAGACTTCATAGTCTCCCGTGTTTAGCTTCAGGACATTCTGCCAGACCCAATGCTTCAAAGCCTTTTGAGCTTTGGCATCAGTGATCAGCCTTACCCCTGGATAACTGTTTGCTCTTTTTGCTCTAACTAGTAGCAATGAGGGTCAGCATATTTCCTAAGGCAGATAAAAGGTAAACCGTACTTACTTCTATGCCCACTGGTAACTTGATATTTGTGCTTAAAGGTTAAATCAACCTTCCTGGCTCTTTCATTTGTCCCTTCTCTTGTTCTTTAGACTACATCGAAAGTCATAATGCTGGATCTGTGACGTCACTCTCAATTGTTTCCAGATGGTTTCTCGGGCTGATCAAAAAGAAGATGAGGCCAGTGAATGTGAGTGGGAAAGTAGATCTTCAAACAGAAAGAGGGTTCAGGAATAAAAAAGTATAATAATAATAACATGAAGATCACAAAACAACCGTAGGTAAAGTAAATTGCCTTTTCCCTCTGTCTCAAAACAGGGTCTTTGATCAATTGTTCCAGTGTATAAAAATTTGAACTCTAAAGAAGCCAGGCAGGCTTCTAAAACCCACACATCAAAAGCTTTGCTTCCGTTAGAGAAATTTAAAGCCATGATACTCTGAATGGGTTTGAAATTCTCTAAAATGAGTTCTAATAACAGCCTTCGTGGACAGAAAGGGAGAGAACAGTCAGTTACATGGCTTCATGCTACCATTTTCTCTGGTACATTAGTTTTCCAAAGATGGCATTTTGGCTTGTACCAAATAAGAGGGCAAAGGTTACCAAATGGAAGCACAGGGAAGCCAGAAACCAGAACAGCCCTCACAATGGAAGGGGAATCCAAGCTGTCAGCTCTGAATAGAGAGAAATTGTATGTGTGAAATTGACAACCAGCAGCGGTCTGGCACCATCACAGAGGGGAAATTAACTCAACCGGGTTCCTACTTACTGGATTAGAGCTGGGGTTCTGTCGAGACGTACTCAAGATTCACACCTAGAAATCTCTAGCCCCCTGATCACACTGGCAGTGTCAGGTTTTAGTTGGAAAGCATTCTAAACAAATAGAGTATCAGTGAGAACAATTTTTTAATGATACAGAAAAAACAAGAAGAAATACAAACTACCTCTTAAGAACTGTTAACAAAGGATGCATCTGTCTTTTCATGCACATTGCTTTACCAGCTGGCAGCCAATTTGTGTATATATATATATATATATATATATATATATATATATATATTTGTATTTTTGTGTTTTAGCTTTCTTAGTGCTACATAACTTTTTTGGTTGAGGGAGACAAAATCACAGTCAACAATCAGGGTGCAAGTAGATGAAGTTAGCCAGATCTTGATGGCTGGCTCCTTTACAGAAATAGCAGAGAGAAAGGGACAATACAAAAAAATGGTGGACACTGCATCTGGGACAGACAGACTGTGGCATACATTCATCATGACATACATTGTTTTATCACAACAGAAAAGAAACAAAATGAACACATCGTCAAGGAATGGACTTATTGAAAAAGGAATCACAAAGCAATTCATTCTCAATAGGCTCAAAAAGAAGTGTGTGTGTGTGTGTGTGTGTGTGTGTGTGTGTGTGTGTGTGTGTGTGTGTGTGTTAAACCTAGCCCAAGGTGGTGGGGGAATCTCTACTCTGAAGACTGCAAAACACAGAAGAAATTAATGAAGACATTAGAAGACATATTTTCATACATGTGGAGAATTAAGACTGCTACGAGAGTGTACTAGCAAAAGCAATCTACAGATTCGGAGAGATTCCCATAGAAGTTCTAATAACACTCTTCACAGAAATGGGGAACAAATCCTAAATTCATATGAAACCTCAAAAGGCACCCCGAGTAGCCAAGGCCATCATCCCAAGTCAAAAGAAAAATGGCAGATAGCCACAGTACCTATTTTATGACAAAACCACAGAAACAAAAGAGCATGCTACTGGCACAAAGAATAACATGGAAAATGGGATTATAATGGAAACTATCAAGAAACCCACACACAGCTACAGCCATCTCGCTCTGTACAAAGGAGTCAGAAGCACACACTGAATTTTAAAAAGCATCTACAAATAGGTCTAGGAAAACAAGATGTCCACTCATAGACATCAACTAGATCCCTCTCACTCTGAAAAACTCAATTTGGAGTGGATCAAAGGCCTTAATAAAGAATATGAAACTTTGAAATTAGGGGAACTCCAACATATAGATGCAGGCAAGGACTTTCTGACTAGGTCCTGTTTGCTTAGAAAGTAATGGTAAAAATTTGGGACTGTGATTGCATCAAATCAAAGACAGAATGAATGATCAGCCTGTAGAATGGCGGGGGGGATGTCAGCTCTTCATCTGAGAGAAGGCAACACACTGAGTATAAGAGCTCAAAAACTTACAAACAAAAGAGTATATAATTTAACCAGTTAGTGAGCAAGTAAATTGAACAAACTTTGAATGGTCAAGAAACACAGAAAAGTTCAACATCTTCAGCCGTCACAGCAAGAGCAACTAAGAATCCACTCATTCTGTCTCCCTCCACCCAGAACAGACTATTACCAAGAGAGCACTAAACCACGTACAAATGCTGTTGAAGGCACATAGAAAACGAACCATAAATTAGTCAATTCACAATGAAAACCAATATGGAAGCCCCTTTTTAAAAATTAAATCTAGAGCTGGAGACATGGCACAGCTATTGAAGGTGCTTGCTACCAAATCTGACAGCTTGAATTTGACCCCTGGGACTCAAATGGTAGGAGAGAAACAACTCCCATGGGTTGGCATCTTACCTTACACACAAGCAGTTACATTTGTTATTATGCAATTGTTTAAATGTTTAGTTACAGCTGCAGCTACCATTGAGCTGACTGAACCAACTTTACATAAAAACAGGAAGAAACTAAAGTCGGCAAACACCAGGGGAGGGGTCCCTGCTTACCCAAGGCTACTACAGCATTATTCCAAGATTTTGGAATCCGTCTCTGTGCCTATCAAACATGAATGCATTAAGGGAAATGTGTTTTACATATTCAATGGAGCAGCATTCAGCTGCAAAGAAGAAAAAGTACTACTTGCAGGAAGTGGATGGGACTGATGCTGTTCACTAACATTAAGACCAACAGCACTGATATATTTTCTACCATACAGTGAGTTTTTGAGGTCGTTCTCATGTGTCCAAAGCTGACCAAGGATGGCCTTGAATTTGTGATCCTTCTCACTCAGCCTGCCAAGTGCTGGGGTTACACGCATACGCCACGATGCCTGGGGAGTGAGGTGCTGGTGATCCAGGTGGGCACTTCATGAATGTTGAGCATTCATGCACAGCTACCTCCACCTCCACCTCCACCGCCAGCGCCTCCACCTCCGCCTCCGCCTCCTCCTCCTCCTCCTCCTTCTTCAGATTTATTGAATTATTATGTATACAATGTTCTGCCTGCATGTATGCTTGGACACCAAAAGAGGGCACCAGATCTCTTTACACATGGTTGTGAGCTACCAGCAGTTGCTGTGAATTGAACTCGAACCTCTGGAAGAGCAGCCAACGCTCTTAACCCCTGAGCCATCTCTCCCCAGCCCTCCCAGTGGTTGTTTTGTTTTCTTTTCCATACAGTCCTGGTTGGCCTGGATTTGTAATTATCTTCCTGCCTCTGCATCCTAAGTTTGGAGATTACAGTTGTGTGTCACCATACCTAGTTTAAACCTTTACTGTTCATAATTTGATTATCTATAGTATTTTGTTAGTCCAACAGAACTAACTAAACCATTATTATAACAAAATACAAAAAAAAGAAAGGGCTGGGAAAAACAGCTCAGCTATACAAACCCCAGTTCACTTCCAGCACTCACAGCCCCAGCACACACACACACTTAAAAATAACCTAAATAAAAAATGGTAAGTGGAACAGAGAAGGAAAATCAGTAACCAAGGTCATAAATGGAACTAAGGCAACTGAGAAAAAAGGAGTCTTGCTCACATGACGCAGTGTGATGCTCACATGACACAATGTGATGCTCACATGATGCAATGTGATGCTCACATGATGCTCACATGATCAGCATACCTGTAGTCTTCTTGACATTTGATTACACTGACAATCCTGGCTTCTAAAGTTTTCTGAGTTTCTCGTGCTCAAAATAAGTGCTTTTCTTTTGTGACCTGTCCTGCAGCAAAATTGCAGTTACCTATCAGTTCCTGCTCAGCCCACTGACTTACAATGTGATTATCCAAAAGGCAGCTTTAATCTGCACTTTCATCCTGAGCCCAAAGATGGGCCCTCTCATACTCTTGCCATTTTTACTTTTAAAAAGTTGAATGTGCTTCTGAACCCCAGCAGAGGCAGCTGAGCGCTCCAGAGAACTCTTGACACCACAGGTCTTTGGGATCACGGTGAGTGAACACTATCAACTCCAGAGAATCCAGCAGGGGCTTGTGCCAGCAGGAACAGGGACAAAGGAACACTCCCTGCCCAGAGGCGGGGTTCCGGTCCGGGTCAGGGCCACCCCTGCCATCTCTCTTCTGAACCCCAGCGGAGACAGCTGAGCACTTGGGAGGACTCTCCAAACCACAGGTCCTTGAGATCACAGGTCCTCTGGATCAGGCGGGGAGAGTCGGCCTACAGGGAGGGCTCTGACCCCAGGACTCAGAAGGAGGATCAGAGCTCCAGACTTCTGGACACCTGCCTTGCAAGAGAAGAGCTTGCCTGCAGACAGTGCTCTGACCATGGGGATGCAGGTGAGAACTGGACTCCCAGGAGTGCTGACAGAGGCTAACAGAATCATAGGAGGAGCAAGCTTCAGCCAGAGACAGCTTGAACATTAACACCAGAGATTTCCAGATGGTGAAAGGCAAACGTAAGAATCCTACTAACAGAAACCAAGAACACTGGGTATCATCAGAACCTAGTACGCCCACCACAGTGAGTCCTGGATACTCCAACACACCCGAAAAGCAAGATGTGGATTTAAAATCATATCTCATGATGGTGGTAGAAGATTTGAAGAAGGACATTAATAACTCACTCAAAGAAACACAGGAGAACAATGCTAAACAAGTAGAAGCCCTTAAAGAGGAAGCACAAAAATCCCTCAAGAAATTACTGGAGACAACTGCTAAACAGGAAGAAGTCCTTAAAGAACTACAGGCAAACACTACTAAAAAGGTAGAAGAAACACAAGAATCCCTTAAAGAATTACAGGAAAACACTGCTAAACAGCTAGAAGAAACACAAAAATCCCTTAAAGAATTACAGGATAACACTGCTAAACAGCTAGAAGAAACACAAAAATACCTTAAAGAATTACAGGAAAACACAACCAAACATGGGATGGAATTGAAAAAAAAAAAAAACAAAAAACAAAAAACAAAACAAAACAAACAAAAAAAATTAAAGATCTGCAAAAGGAAGTAGAAACAATTAAGGAAACCCAAAGGGAGACAACTGTGGAGATAGAAACCCTAGGAAAGAAATCTGGAACCATAGATGTGAGCATCAGCAACAGAATACAAGAGATAGAAGAGAGAATCTCAGGTACAGAAGATTCCATAGGGAACATGGACACAACAATCAAAGAAAATGCAAAATGCAAAAAATTCCTAACTCAAAACATCCGTGAAATCTGGGACACAATGAGAAGACCAAACCTACGGATAATAGGAGTAGATGAGAATGAAGATTATCAACTTAAAGGGCCAGCAAATATATTTAACAAAATTATAGAAGAAAACTTAACAAACCTAAAGAAAGAGATGCCCATGAACATACAAGAAGCCTACAGAATTCCAAATAGACTGGACCAGAAAAGAAATTCCTCCTGACACAAAATAATCAGAACAACAAATGTACTAAATAAAGACAGAATATTAAAAGCAGTAAGAGAAAAAGGTCAAGTAACATATAAAGGCAGGCCTATTAGAATTACTCCAGACTTCTCACCAGAGACTATGAAAGCCAGAAGATCCTGGACAGATGTGATACAGACACTAAGAGAACACAAATGCCAGCCCAGGCTACTATACCCAGCAAAACTCTCAATTACCATAGATGGAAAAAACGAAAGTATTCCATGATAAAACCAAATTCACACAGTATCTTTCCACGAATCCAGCCCTTCAAAGGATAATAAAGGGAAAACACCAACACTAAGAAACTACACCCTAGAAAAAGGAAGAAAGTAATCCCTCAACAAAACAAAAGAAGACAGCCACAAGAACAGAATCCCAATTCTAACAACAAAAATGACAGGAACCAAAAATTACCTTTCTTTGATTTCTCTGATTATCAATGGACTCAATTCCCCAATAAAAAGACATAGACTAGCAGACTGACTATACAAACAGGACCCCACATTTTGGTGCTTACAGGAAACCCACCTCAGGGACAAAGACAGACACTACCTCAGAATAAAAGACTGGAAAACAATTTTCCAAGCAAATGGTCCAAAGAAACAAGCTGGAGTAGCCATTATATCAAACAAAATTGACTTCCTACCCAAATTTATCAAAAAAGACAAGGAGGACCCTTCATACTCATCAAAGATAAAATCTACCAAGATGAACTCTCAATCCTAAATATCTATGCTCCAAATGCAAGGGCAGCCACTTTCATTAAAGAAACTTTAGTAAAACTCAAAGCACACATTGCACCTCACACAATAATAGTGGGAGACTTCAACACCCCACTCTCACCAATGGACAGATCCTGGAAACAGAAACTAAACAGAGACACATGGACACTAACAGAAGTTATGAAACAAATGGATTTAACAGATATCTACAGAACATTTTATCCTAAAACAAAAGGATATACCTTCTTCTCACCACCTCATGGAACCTCCTCCAAAATTGACCATATCATCAGTCACAAAACAGGCTTTGACAGATACAAAAATATTGAAATTATCCCTTGCATCCTATCAGATCACCACAGACTGAGGCTGATCTCCAATAACAGCATAAATAATAGAAAGCCAACATTCAAGTTTCTAAGACGTGAAACACTCAGTGCGACAGCTGGTCTCTCTTGGTCAGGTTGTACAGCGTACCTCACCTTACCTGAAGCCATAGCTCGCATCTGTGCAGAAAGTACGTGGGAGGTCATCAGCTCTGTTGCCTTAAATAAAGAGGATGTGAGAGCCACCAGAAACCCCTGCCTGCTGCCTCTGGAATTCCCTTGATTTTCAAGAGTGGTAAAAAGGGCTGTAGAAATGGCCGAGCAGTTAAGAGCACTGTCTGCTCTTTCAGAGAATCTAGGTTCAACTCCTAGAACTCACATGGCAGCTTACAAATGTAATTCCAGTTCCAGGAAATCTGGCATCCATTAGCAGGCATAAGGCATATGGTACACCTACATACATGCAGGCAGATACTCATATACATGAATAACATTTTAAATTAAAACATTAAAGATCAGGCAGGCAATGGTGGTGCACGACTTTAGTACTAGGGCTCAGAAGGCAACAGCAGGTAGATCTCTGTGAGTTTGAAACAGCAGACTGCTCATTGGTCTACATAATGAGTTCCAAAACAGCCAAAACTACACAGAGAGATCCTGTCTCAAAGAGAAAAACCAAACAATAACAACAAAGTGCTATAATATAAAGTCAGGGGTAAATTTAGATGTAATCATAATCACCCTCACAGGCTGACCAAACATAAATATAACCCACAGAAATCTCAACATCACAAGAAACTCAGATATAATTCACAGCCAGTGTGCCATCCATCAATATTTACATCTCTATATATCATATTCCTCTATGTAGCCTAAGTTGATCCTTAGCTTGCAATCCCCTTACCTCAGCCTCCTGGGTACCTGTGCAAACATATAAGCTTGAAGATAAGCTTTGATAATAAGAATCTATCTGGGGCTAGAGAAATGGCTCAGAGGTTAAGAGCACTGACTGCTCTTCCAGAGGTCATGAGTTCGAATCCCAGCAACCATATGGTGGCTCACAACCATCTGTAATGAGATGCCCTCTTCTGGTGTGTCTGAAGACAGTTACAGTGTACTTATATAATAAATAAAATCTTTTTTAAAAAGAAAAAAAAAAAAGAAAAGAAACTATCTAGTGGGTGGGGAGGGTCTTCAAGAGCTGTGGAAAACAGCCAGGGTGTGAAGTGAATGGAAGTTGAGAAAATGAAACTCAGGTTTACCAAGTTACTGACTCAGGATCAGTTAATGACTAAGAGCAGAAGTGAAGTTAAGATGACCTTTTTCCCACAGGTCTCACGTGTACCTCTCCTACGTGGCAGGCACGGTGTTCTCAAAGAGTAACGTCTGAAACCCACTGAACAAGCAGAATCATCCTCGTTGTCCGGGTCCTGGCTCTCTCGGGGGTGTGATAACTGACCTCGTGGTCCTCTGAACTTCCCCACATGTGACTGTCACAGGTGGCCCTCGTCATACAAACTACTCAACCTAAAATGGTGGTGCCTAGTGCGGCCCTCAGTAAGTGGAGAGGAGAGTGGTGTCCCAGGGCTTGACCATTTTGCCCTTACCAGTAAAATAATTGAGGTTTGAAGAAAGTAGCTAAAGGATTGTCTCTGCATGAGAAAAATGTAGGTGACATCTGAGCAGAAATCTAGGGGACCAAATAGAAGTGCCGCAGATAGGATGTCATCTGAACGCTGGGCATCCAAGAGCACTGAGAATCCGTGTGCAGAACTGGCCTTCCCGGGGGAAGACGATACAATCCTTTTTTCGTACTATTTTTATTGATTATGTGGGAATTTCACATTGTGAACCCCGATCACACTCACTTCCCAGTGAAAGGAAACACTCTAAAGAGGCATTTATGCTCCTCTCTTTGGCTATCAAACTATTAAAACAATGACCCCCACCCGCCCCCAAGAAATTAAATCTTCCTCGAGAATCTTCTACTGGAGAAGGGTCTGATCTTCCTCAGCCAGAGGAAAATGGGGGATGGGGTGTCCGCCAGAGGAAGATGGGGGATGGGGTGTCCGCCAGAGGAAGATGGGGGATGGGGTGTC
>NC_034611.1:5012403-5015017 GCF_900095145.1 Mus pahari | reverse complement strand
AGGAAGATGGGGGATGGGGTGTCCGCCAGAGGAAGATGGGGGATGGGGTGTCCGCCAGAGGAAGATGGGGGATGGGGTGTCCGCCAGAGGAAAAACGTCCCCTGAAGGAAGATCTCCAGCTTTTCAGATGTCCTTCCAGGAGAAACTTGGGGCCAAACTCCGGCAGGTTGTTGAGTTATTCCCTGCCACGCAACGCTTACGCTCAAATCAGAACAAAAAGGTGGACTAGGGGAAGGTACACGGGATCTCTTTATCTCTCTTTACAAGATGGCCACTCTGAAAAACTGTCTTTGCTCTGCTTTTTCATAATTAGTATCATTTACGTGGCCGACTGGGGATGGGTGGCTGAACCTGGCTTGTTGGGCACAGGTTGACTCAACAAGGACAGACACACTGCTGGAGAATAGCTCGCACTGCCCTGTTGTGAGGACTATCAGACAGAAATTCCTGGCCTTTGCATGCTTACTGCCACTTCCCGGAACCGGTTTTAAAGGACAGAGGAAAGAGCCTGTCATGACAGTTTTCACAAGACCGGCACCTCTGCTCCAATCCGTGGTGTCTGCTTGCTTGTTTCTTTAATCGTCATGAGTCCATAAAACCTGTTCAGTCCTGTGTACTGGCTTCCTCCCCTCCAGCCAAGAGCTCCAGATGATATCTGGCCTCTCCCAGTCCAACTGAACTCGAAATCATTTCCAGTTAATGATACCTTACTCCCACCCCTATTCCAGGCCTGATGAATTGCCATCTTCTCATCCTGACCTCCCCCCACAGGTCCTTTCCCATGACTTTATATGGTCTTGTCCTGTATCAGACCCAGGCTTCTTCAACCACTAAAAGACCCATATTTGGACTTCTTGTAGGACACTGATGCTTCTTCATGGATAGATTCTATATCTGTATATTCAGTTAACTACAAAACAGAAACATTCTGAAGGCAAATAGGTAGATTTTGTTAAATGTTACTCCATAAACAATGTAGCATACACATCATTTAAGTTGTACTAGGTGTGGTGGTTCCCCACGGGGTCAGATGTTTGGATACTTGGCACCTCCCCCCCTCCCCCCCCCCAGTTGGTAGATGTGACCTTGTTGGAGAAAGTTGAGGGCTGGCTTTGAGGTTTCAAAAGTCTCATGCCACTCCCAGTGTGCTCTCTGCTTGCCGCTTGTGCTTTGAGGCGTGAGCGCTCAGCCTGTTGCTCAATCCACTATGACCATGTCTGCCCGATACCACGTTCCTTCGCTGTAACTGTGTTGGGCACTTATCTCTCTGGAGCCATATACCCCAAATAAACCCTCCTTCCGTACGTTGCCTTGGTTATGGTGTTTATCACAGTAGACAAGTAACTAAGACACTAGATGTACAGAAAATCCTGAAATAAAGTAATGTTGGTCAATATGTACAGGTTGTGTGCAAATGGTACGCCATTTGATTGGCACATGTGAGTTTAGTGTCTATGAGGATTCTGGAAACAATTCCAGTGTTTACTCACAATGAATGTATCTTCAAATTTGATTCCACTAACTGATCCAAAATCCTCCAGAAGAATAGAAAAACTGGTATTTCTCATTCATCTTAAATATTTGTTCTGTTTGTAGACCATGGTTGTGGTATGCACGAGTTTTGATAGACTTTATAATTTTTGTGTGAGTCACGTGTCTGTCTGGTACCAAAGAAACTCAGGACAAATGACCTTGTTGTCTAATTGCATACCAAAATGTTTGCCTGTTTCCTAGGTTCTCCTGGGCCTCCTGTCACTCTTCTCACCTTTTCTCCCTTGGGTCCTGGAACTTGCTCTACATACCTGGCAGACCCAGAACTCACAGAGCCCCTGCCTCAGCCTGCCAGGAGCTGGGGTTAAAGGTGTGCGCCACCACATCCCAGCAACGCACATCACCTCACCCTGTTCGCACATCACCTCACCCTGTTTCCTAAACCCCTCAGATCAGGCTTTGCTTCCCTTCCAGCATTTTCTCTGCCCTACAAAAACCTACATTTTGTCCACTCCCACGGGTCCCCTTGGCTCCTCTATTGACTTGCTAAATGGTCTCTTTGCCCTCCTGGCTCCTACTCTTGCTCACCCCTCCTCTCTTGACTCTCATAGCCTGGTTCAATCTGAATATTTCTAGATGCCTCTGGCCAGTCTCTCCTTCGTATTTATAATAAAATCCTTATCCTCCGCCGCACCTTGGGGCGGTCATGTCTTCATTTTCATTCAGTGTCCATATTGCATTACATATTGATGGGGTACAGCTCTAGATTTCCAAATGTAAACACAACATATATGACAAGAGACATGTCCAGGTGTGGCCATTTCATCCTTTAATACGCCAGTAACTCAGCATGCCTGTCTTCTCCTTTATGGTATTATCTCTAGCAGGGATGTCCAAGAACTTGATGTCCAAATAGCACTTCAGAGATGAGTGTAAAAAAAAAGGAATTTGTTCATAGCAGCCTTATTTATAATAGCCAGAAGCTGGAAAGAACCCAGATGTCCCTCAATAAAGGAATGGATATAGAAACTGTGGTACATTTACACAATGGAGTACTACTCAGCTATTAAAAACAATGAATTTATGAAATTCTTGGGCAAATGGATGTATCTGGAGGATATCA
>NC_034611.1:5009636-5011908 GCF_900095145.1 Mus pahari | reverse complement strand
ACTTTCGGGATAGCATTTGAAATGTAAATAAAGAAAATAATAATAAATAAATTTTAAAAAGAAGGAAAAAAGGAATTTAAGAGAAATGGCAGTGCATACTTCTTTTAAGTTTATGTAGGAGAATGTAGGGACTGCTAATTTTTAAAAAATTAAATGTATAGCTAACTTATCATTAGGTTAATTCATGTTTAAAAATCATCTGTCAGTAGTAACAGGAAATATGCTGGGCTCAATTTTTTGAACTCCTGGTTTCTGGACACCAGCAGCCTGTTCCCAGTGCTTCCGGGACAGTGCTGTGATTTCTGTGGAGACAAGGACACCAGAAGCCTGTTCCCAGAGCTTCCAGGACAGTGCTGTGGTTTCTGTCAAGACAAGGACACCAGAAGCCTGTTCCCAGAGCTTCCAGGACAGTGCTGTGGTTTCTGTCCAGACAAGGACATCAGATGCCTGTTCCCAGTGCTTCCAGGACCGTGCTGTGCTCACTGTAGAGACAAGGGTAGGAGGCCCAATTGACCCAAACAGCAAAATCAAACAAATAAAAACCTACTGCTAAGTCAGACAAATTTCCAACAGAGAAATTCCAAATGGCCAACTGTCTAGACAACCTCAGGGCTTTCTGTCAGGATTTGGTTCCTTCAATTTCCATTTTATAATACTCAAATTATATATAAGTTCAAAATTTTCACATTGATTTTTAAGTCTATTTCGAATGAGGAGTCTTACAGTTTAAACAGGGACAAGAATCAGGTGTGCTTTGGACCCCGAATGTTCCTAAACTGATGACTCTTCCTGCCTCTGGAGTCTGCACTGCCTCTGCTTTATTTTACGTTATCTCTGATTTGGCAGTGATGGATGAAACCTGGGCCTTGTTGGGGCAGGGCCCGTGTTCTTCCCGCTGGGCTACACCTCCAAACCCCCACTTTTGTCTTGACTTTACTATGATATTGAATTTATTTTCAGTGAGGTTCGAAACAGCCTAAATGAAGCCTGTTGCGTTTTTCTGCTTATTCTTTTCAGATTGCCTGTTTGGCAGCTACGGCTGACCAGTCCTCACTGGTCATCAGGACGTCCTTCTTCATGGGCTTGATGTCTGATGTTTCCAGGTGACGGTATCATCTCAAGGAACGATACAGGGCTTTACGTTGCCCTTTAACAGAGTTTGCTTTCCAGAACGACAAAATACAAATACTTGCTTGTCATCTGTTGGCTTTGTGTCATGAGGAACTACCTACTAGTGGACCCTTTAGAGACCCATCCCCCCCCAAAAAAAAAAACTCCCCTGGATTCAAATCATTTTCATTTGCTGATTTTAAGTTTCTTCTCCCCACATTTCCCAGTCCCAATTCTGAATTTAACCAAAGTGAACTTTAACCAAATTTAACTCTACAGAAAATGTCTTCCTAGCTTCATGGTCCATTGTAGACCTTCTTAGATTCAGTGGATACTTCGAAAATAACTTCCCATGTATATTTTCTCTTGATATTTTTTTATATGATTACCCAAATATTTTCCTTAGAAGAGCTTGGTTACCAATAAATAAACTTAGCCCATTTCCTATGAAATGTAGTCAGGCAATAAAAGTGGTGGTACAACATACATCATATTTTCTTTAACTTATTTTGGAAAACCATTCAAAAAATATTTCAGGGGGGGAATAAAAAGGCCAATAATGTTTTGTTTTGTTTTGTTTTTTTCATGCTGAAACGCTTTCTATTTCCCATTTCCCTTTTGGCTTCCTTTACATCTAATCCCTGGTCCTATAGTTGGGTTCTCAGTGGTTTACGCTGTTATCAGACATGCCTTGTGTATTAGAACTTGCTCCTGGTTCAAATGAAGTGTCAGGAAGGTATGCTTGACATTGTCCTGAGAAAACAAGGCATGGCAACTTCAATTCCTCTGGGACCAGTTAGGGACCTTGGAAAAGACTGATTGGGAATGTTGTTTAATGACTGCCACTGGGATATTTGCCTTACTTTAAAAAATCAAATAATGCAGCTATTAGGCCCCACAGAAGATATAGAGGCTGAGAGAGATGAAAGGTTGCTCTCTAGGCAACTGTACGTGTAAACAGGTAGACATGTAAACTGTATGTGTAAACAGGTAGACATGTAAACTGTATGTGTAAACAAACAGGTAGACATACTGGTTTCCCTACCATTCAGTGTTTCTGTTAACTGATGAGGGAACTCAATCCTAGTCTTGAATGCAAGACACAGATTACAGGGACCCTCTTCTCCCCCTCCCCCTCCCCCTCCCCCTCCTCCCCTCCCCC
>NC_034611.1:5006871-5009596 GCF_900095145.1 Mus pahari | reverse complement strand
TCCCCCTCCCCCTCCCCCCCTCTCTCATTTTGGAATTTTGTTGTTATTGTTATTGTTCTTGTTTATATGGCTGCTTGGCTTTTGTTTTGCTTTCTTTTGTTTTTAAACAGGGTCTCACTGTGCAACCTTAGGGGACTTGTAACTCATTATGTTACCAGGTTGACCTCGAACTCAGAGTTCTGTGTGTTAGAGATCATTCCTTGAGGGCTCACCCTAGTCTCATCTCAGTGCAAACATCGGAAGTTACTTCTCCAATTACAGAAAACTTCTCTATATATCATGAGGGCAGCGAGGCCATAGGACAGTGAAGGAGACTTGGGGTGAATGACCCTACCATCTTAAAAGTCCCACAAATAGAATGCAGAGTGCTGAGAAAAGGAAAAAGTCATTAATGATATAAGTTCTGGAGGTAGGAATTCATGTCTAGACCCCCCAGCTTGCTAGATATTTGATTTTTTCCATAGCTCTTAATATTTCTAAACCTCAATTCTCTTGTTTATAAACCAGAACTAAAATTAGGACCTTCCTCATCACCATTTTGTGATGCTTGAAACACTAAGCTGAGTAAATACAACAAAAACCTGGACTCCCCAAATTATTACTTATATTCTTGAATACAGTAAGGACTTGGAAAAGCAAACTATGCTTTTTGGTGATTGACTAGGGGTAAATGATTAAAATCAAATTATGTTACCTTTATCATTTATTAAAATATATTTGCCTTTGCAAGACTCCTTAACAGGAGAACATTAAATGTGGTGAGATGGCTCAGTGGGTAAGAGCATCCGACTGTTCTTCCAAAGGTGCAGAGTTCAAATCCCAGCAACCACATGGTGGCTCATAACCATCCTTAACAAGATCTGACTCCCTCTTCTGGAGGTAATGAATCTTGAAAGAGTGTTGTCTTAGGACCTCTGGCTTTAGTATTGTAATGGATGATATTGGAAGTAATTAAATCATTAGGTTGCGATCTGTATTGGTGCAAAGGACACTGCTTCTGGGTTAGCCGCTGACGTATCGTATCGACTTGAAAGCAAAGCTTTTGTTAAGTTGAATCAGAAAGCACTATTTAGCATAAGAAAGAGTTAACAGCTTATGGGTGTCCTAATTTTTTTAAAGAGATTTGTTGGAAAATACTTGATAAATTTGCCTTTAAATGCAAAAATATTGTGACTGTCCTTTCTGCAGATTCACCAGGGAACTTAGCTGATGGGAAGAAAGCTGTGGCTGTCAAAATAATAAGCAAACTACATTGTATAGCCACCAAGGGGCAAAGAGTCCGTTTTCTGTTATTTTGCAGAAGGTTTTTTTTCATGGCCTATTGTGAATGACTATGGATGGCTTTCTTATGGGTAAGTTAACAACAGTGATTTGTTGAATATCTTTTCTAACGAATCTAAGAAAATCTAAATTTGTTTTCAGCCTGTGCAGTTCACGTAGGATCCACAAAGCAGCCAAACATTGTCACTTGTTTAAAAGAAAAACTAAATAAATAAATAAATAAATAACAGCAATAAAGAAAATTCAGAACCACTAAATATTCACAATCAAGGGCAATTATTCGCATCTGTAAGCTCTGCATTCATCGTGAAGACCATCATAAATAGCAAATTTGTACGGGCAGCTGTTTTCCATCTGTTTCTCACAAATTTCTGGAATGTTCACTTTCCAATACTGGTGAGTGCGAGTCACATCTTATTGTCCTTTTATATGTATTTGTTTTTAACAGGTTGTGATTTAGACAGCACTCCTCTTAAACTTGCTATGTGACAGAAGATGACATTGACCTTTGATTCTCCTGCCTCCACCTCCCAAGTATTGGGATTGCAGGTCTGCACTGCCAGGCTTCCAATAAGGTAGGTAAACACTCCACCAACTGAGCTCTAAGTCCCAACTCTCCGATTTCCATGCTCAGGGTGAGAAGAGCAGGTATGTCAAACTGCCAGGTCTGCTTTCCAAGGGCTCTGCTCTCAGCAGGTAAATGTGCTCAGAAGTGATGTCCAAAGCCATTCAATCTCAGGCAGCCGGGGCCCTGCTGTAGTGCTCGGAGTAGAATCTGCACGTGCTGTGAGGCAGGTATTCTACAAGTCCTGAAAACTGGTACATGACTTAGCTAGTTTGCCCCAGTGGTAGCACCTTCCTGTCATTCCAGCACTTGGGAGGCAGAGCCAGGGGGATAAGGAGTTAATAAGGCATTAATACAGAGAGACTTGCAGGTTACAGGACACACTGCCTCAAACTCCCTCAGAACTCTCTCTCTCTCTCTCTCTCTCTCTCTCTCTCTCTCTCTCTCTCTCTCCTCTCTCTCCCTCCTGCCCTTCCCACCTCTCTCTCCCTTCCTCCCTCCTTCCCTCTCCCCACACCTCCTCCCTCTTCCCTTCCATTCCCCACCTCTCTGTGTCTTTCTCTCTCTCTCTTTCTCTGTCTCTCTCTGTCTCTGTCTCTCTCTCTGTCTCTCTCTGTCTCTCTCTCTGTCTCTCTCTCTGTCTCTCCCTCTGTCTCTCTCTGTCTCTGTCTCTCTCTGTCTCTCTCTCTCTGTCTCTCTCTGTCTCTCTCTCTGTCTCTCTCTGTCTCTGTCTCTCTCTCTGTCTCTCTGTCTCTCTCTCTGTCTCTCTCTGTCTCTCTCTGTCTCTCTCTGTCTCTCTGTCTCTCTGTCTCTCTCTGTCTCTCTCTCTGTCTCTCTCTGTCTCTCTCTGTCTCTCTCTGTCTCTGTCTCTCTCTCTCT
>NC_034611.1:4988792-5006861 GCF_900095145.1 Mus pahari | reverse complement strand
TCTCTCTCTCTCTCTCTCTCTCTCTCTCTCTCTCTCTCATACACACACACACACACACACACACACAGTGACTCACCATGTGTTAACATATGTGTGCTGAGTCTGAAGTGATGCAAAGAACAGAAGAGCATCCATTCCCCAGACTGTTAGGACCTGGAATTTGTTGGAATGCCTGTGAAAAGGACAGTCCAGTCCTGTCTCCACTTCCCACGTGCTAGGATCACAAGCACGCCCTGTTTTATTCTTTTTGCCCGGTATGTCCAGTCCTCTGTTTTGCTCAGCTGTATTGCTTGAATGGTTATTGGCTGGATCATCATTTTTTTTTATTTTTCAACTCATGGGAAGCTCAGCTTTGTATTTTAAATCTTTCAGGCAAGTGTCAGGAAAGCTGTGAACTCTTTATTTTTGTATACGTGTCCCTGGATAAAAAGCTGGAAACCTTTTTAAATTCCTTAGCCATTAAGCAAGAAACTGGGGCATATTCTTGCCCTACATTCGTTGCCATATGACCCAGAGAAGGGAAAGCTGTAGTCCAGGATCGGATGCCTATTGCTTCAAAAACCATCTATGTAGCATTTATCTCCCTGACATATCCCAAACCGCTAAACCCATATATGAAAAGTGTACATGAAAGTAAGACAAGAAGATGAGGTCTCTTGGGGTCTGTCCCACTTTTTATAGTAAAGCATGGCCGGCCATAAGAAATGCCGCTTTGTCCAATAATTATGAAACAACGCTAGCTCTCTTGTCCTTACCTACATAACAATGGCCACACATTTGAATCACTCTGTGAGCTTAAAGAAAAAATACCACATAGCTGAAAATATTTTGTGCATTTGAATTCACACTGGCTCCTTCAGTAACGTAATACTACCACAGTAAAGCATAATTATCGTAAAAGAATATTTGCAGTTCTGAATTTTGTCCCTAAAAATAACTGTATATCATTTTTAGAGAAAAGTGTGTGAGTTAATAGATTGAATCTTGAAGTTTATTAGTGTTCTACCCATGACTCAGAGATTACTCTTACATCTTCCGGGGGTGTGCTTTTGCCTACTATCCCTTCTTCTTCAAAAAGCTCCTACTGTATATTCTAGATATACATGGCTGCATCCAGGTTTCTACCTGCCCCTCGCGCACTGCGGCGATGGCATCTAGCAACTCACACGGGTTAGCCGAGTGCTCTAACACGCGGTCAAACCCACGGGCCGAGCTCTCTGCTTTCATCCACGTTACTAACAATGACTAAGAAATAAACATATTACAAAGCAAAGATGACAACTTGACTTAGGGTGTTTTCCATATTTCTTCCCCACAGCCATACCTGCAGATCAATATAACCGAATCTCAGGATCCTATTTCTTAAATCTCATTATTACCTCCCACACATTTAATACTTTGCTTTTAATGGGAACTAAATCCCAAGGCCCCAACACCACTGTGATGGTTTGTATATGCTTGCACCAGGCACTATGAATAGGTGTGACCTTGTCGGAGTGGGTGTGTTACGGTGGAGATGGGCTTAAATACCCTCAACCTAGCTGCCTGGAAGTGGTAGATGTAGAACTCTCAGCTCCTCCTGTACTATGCTTGCCTGGATGTTGCCATGTTCCCACCTTGTTGATACTGGACTGAACTTCTGAACCTATAATCCAGTTCCAATTAAATGCTGTCCTTTTATAAGAACATGCCTTATTAGTGTTTGTTCACAGCAGTAAAACCCTAACTAAAACAAATAATTTCTACAAATATGGATTTTAAATTGATTTCTATTACATTTAGGGTTGTATTACCATAATTCTATGGAACCCAACATTTTGGACTAAATTACCCCATGTGTGGGCCACTCTTCCCTAAGTAGTTCTCCACCCCACCTCATCCTCCTCAAATAATTTAAAGTTTATCTATACTCACTTTTCAGTCTATTTTAGGCTGTGCTGGTGGAGAAGTTTTGCTTCATTGATAAAACCCTTCTCTGTATCCAGGCATGGTAGCATATGCCTTTAATTCCAGGAGAGAAGGGGTCTGTGAGTTCTAGGACAGCCTGGTCTACATAACCAGTTTCAAGCCAACCAAGGCTACAAAGAAAGATCCTGCCTTTGAAAACAAAGGCAAAACCTCACAGTTTGATGTGACAGCTCCCTTAGCTTGAGGACGATCTACCAAGAGTAAACCATACAGCCACTTCAAAGCTGAGTCCAATGCTGGTCTCACAGCATGTGACTTCGTGGTAAGCAATCATCTTCTCTCTTCTTAATGTGGAAAAGGCAGGAAAGTTAAGTTGAAGGAGATTAATGAATGCCAGAGGCTGGGCCGTCTTGTGTGATTTAGAACTGCAGGCTGTTCTAGTTGCAAGACTTAAAGTACATCTGTGGATACGTTGCGATAAATGACAACGGGCTAATTGTTATACATGTCTCTAGTGACACAAGACTTTACATGTCCTTCGCCATTTGCTTAATACACAAAATTTACGGAATGCTTTCAGCAAAAACAAAGATTTCATCAATGTAAGGAGCATTTCAGGTATGCGCTGTGTCTCTGCTTCGGATGCTCAGATTACAGGGGATCTCAGAAGCCAACCCCACACTCTGTTTTGCTTTTATTTTGAACCAGGATGTCATTATATAGACCAGACTGACCTGCCATTTTTATGTAGTCCAGGCTAGCCCTCAACTCACACTTCTCTTGTCCTGGTCCCTAAAGGCCATATTTGTGGTGAAGCTCATTGTTAGACCACTTTCCCAGATGCTGAGGCCTGGATTTGATGCCCAGAAATGTAAGAAGTAGGGAGAAGGGTAGAAGAGAAAGGGAAAAGATTGCATAGGATTTGGGTACATTTTATTTCTGATTATTCATATGTGCTTATGTACATATGGAGGCCAGACATTGACACTGGGTATCTTCCTCTGTTACTTTTCTCTTCCCTCCCTCTCTCCCTCCCTCCCTCCCTCCCTCCCTCCTTCCTTCCTTCCTTCCTTCCTTTCATCCTTCCTTTCTGTGTCTGTCTGTCTGTCTGTCTTTCTTCCTCTCTCTCTCTCTCTCTCTCTCTCTCTCTCTCTCTCTCTTTATGAGATAGGACTCTCACTGCAACCAGAGCTCACCAATTTTGCTAGACTTACTAACCAGGGAGCCCCCAGGGAGCCCCCTGCCGACTCTTTCCGGTGCTGGGATTATATGTGTCTGCTACAGGCTCCAGCTATTCTTATATGGGTTCGGGAAGATCAAACCCTGGTGTCTTAGTTACTTTTCTATTACTGTGATAAAACACCATAACCAAGGCAATTACAAAGATGAGCTCAATTCGGCTTAGGGTTTCAGAGAGTTAGAGGCAATGATGGCAGAGCAAAGGCAAGGCAGGAACAACTGAGAGCTTTTGTCTTGACCCACAAGTGGGAGGCAGAGAGAAACACTAGGATTGGCATGCGTCTTCTGAAACCTCAAAGACCTCCCCTCATAACACGCCGACCTTTGACAAGGCCACACCTCTGAATCCTTCCCAAACAATTCTACCAAATAGGGAGCAAATATTTGGGGATCATTTCATTGAAACCATCATACCAGGTTTTCATGTTGGCATATCAAGCTCACTAGGACATCTTTCCAACCCACATTTCCTAATTATTCTTTTTATGTCAAAACCAGTGTCAGAAAAATGGTGGGAGAGGTAGAAATATACTGCTTCCATTCTGATCTCCACAATATTAAACACGCCCAATACAAAAGCTTGGCTGCTAAACTGTTTCTCTAAATTTAGAAAGGTGATTATCTGTTGAAAATCACTAAATTAAAATTGAGTTTGAAGCTGGCAAGAGCAAGTAAGGTACTTGCTACATAAGCTGATGACCCGAGTCTGACTCTTGGAAAAGGAAGGACAGAATTTAGTCTACAAAATTGCCTCTGACCTTCATACTCTCAGGCATTCAGGCACAAATACACACACACACACACACACACACACACACACACACACATACACACACAGACACTATTATTTTATTCATATAGTTTTATGTCTATGAATAATTTGCCTGTATGTATGTATGCGCACCACATGTGTGTCTGGTGCTGGTGAGGCCAGAAGGATGAATCAGATCCCTTGAAATCAGAGTTTCATAAAGTTGGACGCCACCATAGGGGTGCTGGGAACTGGATCCGGGTCCTCTGCAAGAGCAGCCAGTGCTCTTACTGCTGAACCATTTCTCCAGATGCCTTAGTGAGAAGTTAGGCTTACTTTTAACTGAGCTATGTCTAAAGAAGTCAAGTAAACATAAATTAGGAATATCACTGGCTTGCTGAGTTGTCACAGTTGGAAGCATTGTCCGAGACCTTTTCCTTCTCCTTGACTGACACCCACCCCCCAGCCCCATCACACAACCTGGTTCTTTAGACTATAGCTGCATGGCTCACCTGCAGCACTGTCTCTGAGCTGAGCTGCTCCACAGATGTCACCTCCCTCTATACCCATGCCATCTCTCTCAGCCTCCCTGATTACTGGGTTGGTATTCTTGGCCAAGTGGCATCATCAGGGGAAAAGACACAGGATGCTTTGAGTGCACCAAATCCTCATACCAGACTCCTCCCGTCCCCTCCCCTCCTCTCCCATCCCCTCCCCTCCTCTCCCCTCCTCTCCCCTGCCATCCCCTCTCCTCCTCTCCTCTCCCATCCCCTCTCCTCCTTTCCTCTCCCCTCCCATTCCCTCCCATCCCCTCCCCTCCTCTCCCCTCCCCTTCCCTTGGTAAATCTTCATGCTGGCTTTGTTCCCTTTTTCTGAAGCATGACAAACAAGTGGTTTTTCTTTTTTGCTTTAATGGTTCTTTCAACAAAAAGGGGTAGTGTAGGGCTTTCTGATAGGTGTTTCTGTTTAATGAGGTTTTTATTATACTGTATTGGTTTCCCTGAAAAGAAATTATGAGCAGCAAACAGCTGATAATGGAAGAAGAAGGGGAAGAAACAATAAGCAAAGGAGGCAAACATTAATGCAGCAGCAGATGCATTTGCTGAAGCTGAGGGATTAAAAGCCACTTCCCTTCTCCCTTGGCCACCATTGTGCTAGCAAAAAAGTGAGTGTAGGCCCTCATGTGCCAATTGCATGTGTGTGAGAGAGATGGCTATAGATACAGACTGAGCTAAACTACCATCTGTGGAGGAAGAAGGGTGGAGAGCCCAGTCTAGACAAAGATGAGTGAAGCAAGGAGTGCTGGGTTTACAAGGGCTGGTCGGTTACCATGGAAACTAATTGGAGCTAATAAGTAAAGGGACATTTTAACTGTGGGAACAGAATAGGAGGGGCCGTTCTTCAATATCACCGTTACCTATTAATCTTTCATTTTAGGAGCGTCCTGCCTCAGTTTCTAGGATGAAGCAATTCATTTCGCAAAGAGCTCTTCCATCCTGCTCCGTCTGACTTTACAACGCTGGATATCATTGTTTTAAAATACAATGTATTTTAAGTTTAGATCTTTCAAGGCAGAATCAACTTCACTCTTTTTCCCTTAAAAAAAATAAACTGTTTGCAGATGGCAAGGCGAAAGCAAGGGAAGTAATGGAAACTTCTTAACTTCTAAACCGACCCAGCACAGAGCAGAGAGACAGGCTGCAGAGGGAGGGGAGCTGGGACCGGAGCCCGCCGCACCAGCCTCAGGCTTGGGCTTGAGCTGATTTTCCCTATCAACAACATTTCAGAACAAGAAAAAAAAAAAAATGCATCTTTGTGGACTAGTTTTACAGTCCACCTGAAAGGTGGCACGCCCCGCCACTATGCAGAACACAGGACAAGCATGGGCCAGGGTCTGTGGCAGCCTTGTAATTTTCATTTTAAAACAAGTTTTAAGTGGGATGAATGGCTGAAATGATCAAGAAAAGAGAAGTAATAGTTGAAATTTAATGAAAAGGTCTACAGTGGAGTGTAGACTGAAACGTTCGCACTGAAAAGCATTTCAAACAATAATGTAAGTCAGAGACGACCCCCAGGGAAATGTCCCATGAAGAGAAGTTACAGGCACAGGGTGGATGAAACATATTGATTTAACACCTTTACAGTTTCTTAAGTTTTACTTTTGTAACTCAACTTACAGTTTAAGAGATTGCAAACTGGCTTAATAATGTCTCCGGGGTCTTTTCCATCTACACAGTTGAGGCAATGCAGAGTTCCAGACTGAGGTCTGGTGGATTAACTACTACCCACTCCTCCAAAAACAAGACAGAATAAAATTGCTCGACAGTAATTGGCACTATTAAAATTTTATGGTCCCCAGGGAAGCCTTAGGCCTGTCCTGCCAATCGCGTTGTTGACAATGTCTGTGGTGCTTATGTTTCTGGACATGGGTGCTGGGGAGTCAGGGGTAGCTTAGTGAATTTGTGACACCGAGTAAAGCAGACACCTCATTATCACTCTGGGAAGAGAATAAGCAAATGAAGTCAAAGCTCCCACCTCCCCATTCCTCTCGCCTTCTCCTGATGACCCAGTAGGGGAGAGACCACTCCACAGTAACTCGCTCCTCTCCTCGGTGCTTCGGAAACTTGCACCAGAAGGAACTGTAAACATCCTTATGTAACATCACAGAAATATGCAAAACAACAACAACCACAACAACGAAGCCAATCAGCCAATGTTGCTTGTTACCGAAAAAAATATTTTTATGACATTGATATGCCAAATACCAGCTACCTATCTGGATCTTTTTAGGCTTTGGGGAAGTTTAAACCTCTCCCCCACCCTCCCCCACTCCATACGTGATTGGTTTTCTCATCACAAACCTCAAAAGGTGTAATATTTAAATGTTCGCTTCCAACAGGCACAGTTAGGCAGTAGGTGGTATTTAAAATTCCTCTTTACTCTTTAAGATTATCCAAATTCCTTGGATGTCTGATTGAATTTTTGAAAGGATAAGATTTTTTTAAGTAATGAATTTATTTCTCAATATCTTCTTATATATGAAAAAATCTAACACTTTTCTGAATCAGGTTATTAATGTAAATACTTTTATAAATACAATTCAGAAAAACTGCATTTTGAAAAAAGTACACAAGAAGGACGTATTTAAACAACCCCAAACTGAAAATATTGCAAAGCAAAATTGTTAATGAGATGCTTGAGCTACTTGGACGTAATAAGCACAATTAACTAGAAACCAATAAAAAACAATTACTGGCAGAGTGTAGCCTTCTAGTACCAGGAGCTGTAATTCCGGGATGACTGTGGATGTAGAAAGTGATTAAAAGCCACCTTTATCTAGGAAAGCGTGAGTTGCTTTAGAGAAGTAGAGTGAAATGGTTTTCATTGACCGTCTCTGGTTTAGCCTGGGAGACACGTGAAGAGCCCAGTGAGAAAAAGAAGTTTCGGCTCAAAGCTGCGACACCAACCCCCAAGCCTTTTCAGGAATGTTGGAGGCGGCCGCCCCCAATCAAAGGGAGGCAGGAGTTTAGATTTCAAAATGTAGATGTCACATTTCAGTGCAAACTACTCCCACATTTAACACTTTATCAGCATGACAAGAAGAATCTTTTATCTCCCGTGGGGCGATGGGGGGAGCGGCTTGCTGAGGACATGGCCCTCAATAGATTAGCTGTAAAAGATTTTTAGTGTTCCTGGGCATCCCACCGAGAATCCCCTCCACCCACCCAGGAGCACAGAGACTTGTGAAAAGTAACGCACAACTGGCCACCAGAATAATTCATTCGCTCTACCTTCCCCGCTGCACCTCCCACTCCTCTTTTTGTAGCAGTCCTTTCTCTCCGAAAATCTCAGGTTACTTGGCTGGGCAGTTCTCCGACCTCCCCGTCCCTGCCCAGCCCTCCGCCTCCAATCCGTACGAGACTCTCAGCCTCAGCAATTGGATTGGGCAGCCTGTCTTGACACAGCACTGTGCTGAGTGCTTGAGGACGTGTTTCAACAGATGGTTGGGGTTAGTGTGTGTCATCACATTCGAGTGGGGATTAAGAGAAGGAAGGCTGCCCTGCTGGAGCTGTGTGGTCTTCTCCAAGTGAGAGTTGCAGGCAAATCCAAGTACTTGGCTTTGGGAAAGAGGAGAAGGAATTCATTTGCAACAGCCACAAGAAACGCAGTATTTTCAGGTAAAGTAAAAAGACACCAAATCAATTCAATTCATATTCTCTCTCTCTCTCTCTCCTCTCCTCTCTCCTCTCCTCTCCTCTCCTCTCCTCTCCTCTCCTCTCCCCTCCCTCGCTCTCTCCCTCTCTCCCCTCTCTCTCGCCGTAGTTTGGAATGTAATGCTAGCCCAGCACACTTGTCAAAGCCGGTCCTCGCCGTTCCATCAATGCTGCTATTGTACGGCTGACAGATAACAGTGCACGTAGCTCTGGCTCCGCTGTCTTTGTAGCGCTAAAGCTTCTCCTGCGTTGCTTTTGAAGGTGTAACGAAGATACTGTCTTCGGGAGCTCGGGTGCCTTGAGGTTCCCGTTATAGGCGCAGAAGAGTAGGTGTAGACTGCTCATCAAGGATGGGCAAGGCCAAGAAAGCGTTTATTTTAGCTCTCACCATTAAAGAGTTCACTTTAAAGCTGTTGCGTTCTCCTTCTCAATAAGAAAAGATTCTTCTAAGGGTCTATGACCAGCCGGCGGAGTCGGAAACGCTTTGTTAACCGAATTTGTGTAAGGTAGATTGCGTCGATCTGGGATGGAGCAAGAGTGGTTTTTAATCATTTCTGGAGACTAAGTCTGGGAACTCCTTAGGAGAAAAGGGCTGGCTCCCGTCGGTGCAGTCTTTGGGTCGTCCCTGAAACAAAAATACTTAGAGCTGGAAGCCAAGCAAAGAGGGGAGGTAGGGGGAAATGGCTCTCTAACGTAGCCCAGTTGCAGCTGCGGGGGAGCAGATGGATGTAATTCACTTGCAGATCTGTGTGTGAGTTTTACAAGTCAGGAAAAACTAAAGTAGCATATCTGGGATGGATCATTAAAGTCGCTGCATTTATAGGCTTTAAACTGTGTTAATTAAATGTAAATAGATGTTCAGCCCCAGCTATAAACAAATAAACAAAAAGATTTTAATTACGAGTTAGTCATTGGAAATTAATGGTCATCTGGGTGCCGAGCAACAGTAAGTGAGTTGTCATCTGATGTGTGGCTAACTGCTCTGCCAAAATCACCCACCAGGATTTAATTGAATGGAATATAACAAGGGACATTACATGCAACATCTTATGTCAAAAAAAAAAAAAGACTTTCAAATTGGTGCCTATTTTCTGAGGGATTAAAAAGGTATTTTTATTTTTCAAGTGTTTGAGCAAGATGGGTGAGTCTGGGTTACTTCTTTGGCTGCATTCAGAGACTGACTCTCTTTCTGAGAAACCATATACCTGCGCTATGGAAGAACCTGGCCCTACAGGGATTGCAAACTGGGTAGAGAAATCCAACCCGGTCCTAACTCTTTGCAGGTGAGAGATTTTTGTACACAACACTACATCTGGGAAGTTTGCAAGTAGGAGCTATGTAATAGATAGAGCAACAGGATGAATGCCTGGGACTCTGGTTTGACTTAAGGTCTCTAACATTAGGTTTCAGGTTTCAGTCTTGCATTTTTGTAATCATACAGCTGACTTTAAAAGCTCATTTTAAAAAAAAAAAAAAAAAAAAAGTTAAGACAAAACCAGTATCCCAACATGGTGCTGAGCTGTTTGTTTTTTCAGAATGTCCTGGCCAAGGTTTGAACATCTTCAGCGAGAAGCATTCTCCCACCAGTGACGCTGAGCATTATCTGAGTCCCAATATTACATAACCAAAGTGAAATAGGACTTAGTTCATAAACTGACGCCATTTGGAATTCCGTTCATTCCATACTAGTTTTGCTGTGGAACTGAAGTTTCAAAAGTGAATAGGGAAAGGGAGACTGATGTCTCCCACCATATCAGGACGGGAGCTCCTTACTGCATGGAGCAAGTTCAGGGCTTACTGACAAGGCCATTTGGTACCATTGTAGCTTTATTTGGGGACAACATAAAGCCCTGCTGTTGGACTGGCTTTCACCCAAGGAGATGTCCCCCACAGTGGTATTCTAACAAAGGCAAGGACAGAGTTCTGCTTATGAATGGAAGCCCCACATGGGCCCCAGGAGCCTATGCCTGGAGACTGATGCCCAAGTTGGCTGCTCAGAAAGTAGATAATGTGGGAGACTCCCTACAACCATCCCAAAGATTCACCTGTCCAAGACAGCAGATCACAAACTAGATACTGAGTGTTGGAACATAGTAAACTCACACCTTGAAGACACAAACTTAATGTTTCTGTCTCCCTAACAAAGCAATGTAAAATAACTCAATGAACAGAAAATGCTAACTTAAAAGATAGTGCCCACAGGCCAATCTCCATTTCTTATCAAAATCTGGATCTACCCGGACCAGCTGGCAAACACTGACTTATTTGTGGTGACTTCCACATCCCTCAGTGTGACATTTGGTCTCTTCTTCCTGACAACACTAGGATGCTAACACGTGAAATTCCCATCAGTGGTCTAACAGCTGTAGGAGAGTCTGAACACACAGGGGTCCCTCTCAGGGAAAGAACCTGAGTGGGGTGAGGTTCTGTGTGCCCTGTAGCTGTGTCCTAGGTTTGAATCAAGGTGACATTTCTGAGATGTGAATGGAAAGCTTCATTCATGAAAGTTACAAAATTCACTTTTATGATGAGGGTTACGAAAATAATTTATTAGGGTCCTGACAGATTGAATGGGGACCTCCATCAAGACACTAAAGTGAGTGTCTGTATTCTATTTCCATCTGGAGAACTTAATGGGCCATCAAACAGATTGTTGTAACCATGTCTATTGTCATGGTTTAGCCAAGTGGCAAGTGTGACACTTTTCCTAACTCCCTACACATAGAATAAGGTTTGGGGTTTGAAACTTCTGTTCTTTCAGTCCTCAAAGGAGAATTTCCAATACTGAGTTGTGTATAATATTTGATGTCCCCAGCCCTTGCCATGTGAATCAGGCCACCCAATGGTTCCAGTCAGGACATCTGGTTCTTTTTTTTTTTTTTTTTTTCACGCAAAACTGCATAGCCAGAAGGAATTTAAGGGGATTTCAGCTTTATATGCTGATCTACATATTTGTATTTTTGTCATTATTGACATTGGGACAAAGAGGCTCTTGTGTAAAATTAAATATGAGTCCATATGATTAAATCACCTTTATGTAAGATCTGTGAAAAAAGTCAAAAGAAGGTATTTTGCAGGGGAAAAAAATTGCCTGAAAATGTTTCCTGTTTAAAAATATTTTCAATTCAATCCAATATGCTGGGGAGGAAGGAGGAGCATGTGAGCCCCTCTCAGCCTCTTCCCTCCATCCCAACATTTCACTCTTCCCCTCTTCCCTACAGCCAATCTGTCATCAAATCCTAAGAGTCCTTCCTTTAATATATCTCCCACATCTGGCCTGCAGCTACTGCCCCAGTGCAATGATTCTCTTACATGTGGGCTGTCGAAACAGTCTCCTCTTTGTCTCCATTTCCCTCTGTGAATGTGCTGGCAATTGAGGCCTCAGGCACAGAAAGCCAGGTATTCCTCCACTGAACTACACCTTCACATGCTGGCCCACTGATAGTTAGCCTCAGTTTTCCAGCCATATTCCCACCCCATCCCACAATAGCGAAAGCTGTGTCCTGACCCCAACTACAGTGACCAGGTCAGTGTCCACACATAAGTCTCTTCGTCCTAATCATTTGCAACCCTGTTGAGTGGGAAGTGAGCTCCTATCATGTATGATGCTCATCTGGGGGCCTAGGAGTGTGCTTAGCAAGTGCTCCCCACTGAGCTACACTCTAAGGCCATGTGGTTCTTTCCGGTTCTACATTCATAAGCCTGCATACGAAAAGGAGCATTTCACTCACCCCTCTCTACTTACTCATCTTTCAGAGTTTTAGCCTGCTCTCTACATTCTCCCAAAGGCCCCATCCAGCCACACTGATGGGAGCCTTCCTTCTCTCGATGCTGGTCCTTGGCTGGTGAGTTATACATCGTACCTAGTATAATTGCTTTATTATATCCTGCTTTGGTGGTTTGCTTCTTTTACCTTGTTGGCTCTTCAGGTGAGGTGACAGGGATTAGCCTGTTTTACATTCGTCTCCACAGAGTGTGTTCACCAACTCACAGAGACACTCAGACACTGAAGGAGCTCTCTAGTAACCTCCTTCAGAGCCGTGAGCCAACTCTTAGCGCTTCCTCCTCATCCATCCATTACAAAGGAGGAACAAGCATGAAACTCAATTGATTTTATTTTAAGAGTCCTTAGGGGAAACAACACTTGTAATCAAAATGTGAAATTATTGTCCCAAGTCAAGATCGTTAGGTAAAAAATTCCCATTTATTTCAACATCCCTTGATGACTCTGACAGGAGTTACACCTATGACTTGCCCTTCTGTCACTTAAAATACCAACTATGGCTGTAGATCTGGATAGTCTAAGCCCGTGTTCTAATCCAGAGATGATATCACTTGGCTATGCAGCCTTGAACAGGGGAACAAACCATTGTTAGTTTTGTGTCTGTAAGATGGATACAGTGGTACTTACCTTAGAATGTTGTGAATGAAGCCTTCCACATATATTAATATATCACAGCATATCCATTATTGGATGACTAGGAACCATGGGAAGTGGACAGGTGCACTCAAGGACTAGACCCACAATGTAAGAATGAGTTGTCTCCGTCACTCCATCATTCCTTCTATCTCGGCCTGTGCTCTACTCAGCATTTCCAAAGGCAGGGGAAATAGAGATGGGAGGGGTGGAAGGAGAAAGGTAGTTTGGGCCATGAGGGATTTGAAGTAACTGCATAGATGGATCTGTGAGGTCCACCCCCTGTGGCAGAGCAGTGAGCTAATGATGCTGGGATCTGTGAGGTCCACCCTCTGTGATGGAGTGGTGAGCTAATGATGCTGGGACCTGTGAGGTCCACCCTCTGTGATGGAGCGGTGAGCTAATGATGCTGGGATCTGTGAGGTCCACCCTCTGTGATGGAGNGGTGAGCTAATGATGCTGGGATCTGTGAGGTCCACCCTCTGTGATGGAGCGGTGAGCTAATGATGCTGATGCTGCTTGGAAGAGCAAGTCCTGGGTTCAGCACTAAGGATAGTAAAGGGCAAGGACAGCCAAATCAGACCATTCTCCAAGAGCCCTTCTCTTCCTTCTGGCACACAATCTAGAAAGAAACCAAGAGGATTTAAGAAATGGTTTAGGCGTTAAGAGCACTGGCTGCTCTGTCAGAGGATCCAGGTTCAATTTCCTGTATCTATACAGTGGCTCACACCATCTACAGCTCCAGTTTTAGGGAATCTAGGGCTATATTCTAGCTTCCATAGGCATTTAGGCAAGCAATTTAAAAACATACAGGCATACAACACACATAGACACACACACACACACACACACACACACACACACATCAGACTAAATAAACAAAGGATTTAGGTCAGGCTTCCAGAAGTAATTGGTTAAGAAAAACAACATGTAGGCAAGACAGAGCCGGAATCACCACCTCTAGAATTTAACACAAAGCTGCATGCAGCCTGCTTGAGTCCCTCGTTTGTTCCCAGACACTGTATTTACCAGGGAACATGGAATCTTCCATTGGTACTATTTTTCGGGAAGTACAACTGAGCAAGAAATTCTCTCACATAAGCTTTGTATTCCACATATCGAAATGTGCTTGTGGACGGACACTGGTCATTTGACACATTTTCAGGAGCCTGGAAAGGTCAAAGGGTCTTCTTTCCACTCTAATCGCCTGGACCGGCACTGCAGTGAGCCAGGAACTGGGAGGAAACTACAAACATCACCCCCAACACCTCCCACCTCTCCTCCCACTCCACTTAAAACTGGATGCCCTGCCTCTTGGACTCCCTTCCCCTGCAGACTTGTCTCCAGAACTTTGAAAAAGAACTGACTCTTAATTGCCTGGCTCGATTTTCAGCTGTACCAGCCAAGCTTTTCAACTTTGCCCTCAAAATATGTGGCTCCTGTATTCCCAATTAATAATGTACTAATGTCTTATCAATTTATAAAAGGCTCTATTTTCAAAGTTAAAACCTCGCCTGATTTGGTTTCCCTTGAGAAGATTTTATTGCGTAGCCCAGGCTGCCCTGAAACTCAGGATCTTCTTGTCTCAGCCTCTCAAGCTCTGAGATTATGGAGATCTGGGATCACACTGTCAACATCTACCAAAATATCTTTTCTTGTTTCTACTTTTTGTTTTTAACGTGAGTGCCAACATAGGAAACACTTTCTATGTTCCTATGCGACACACCTCTGACTAGCTGCAGTGGCCAAGGTTAGGTCAGACGCTGTGTTTCTGCACGAGGAGTCTTCATTGTCAAAGGTAGAGTCTCCCAGAATTGATCTGGAGATTCACGTTAAACAAATCGCATCACAAGGTTAAGACTTAGAACCAGGAAGAATCTGGGACTAACCTATGCTACATAATGAGTTTTCTAAGGTTACAAAGAACTCAGGAGCTTTAAGGAATTTTCTAAAGAGAACTGTGTGTTATAAGATGGAGAATCAATACCTAAGCACCCAATGATGTACAAGTTGAGGGCTCAGAGATAACTGGGAGTAAGAGCCCTTCCTGCTCTTACACAGAGTCCCAACACCCAGACAGCCGTTGCAGCTCTCTGTAACTCCAGTTCCAGGGAGTTATGCCCTCTTCTGGCCTCTCTGGGCATTGCACGCACACACTAACTCTTAAACTACACACAGAAATAAAAAATAATATTTTTAAAAGTATATATTTTGAAACCAAAGAAATCAGCCCTGAAATTTTTCTCTCCTTATGGGTAGTTTTGCTTTTGTTTGATTTCTCCTGTTTTAAGCATTAACCAATTCTTAGGTTGCCACGGGTCTAGTCTTCACCTGATATACAAATTGTAATTGAGAGATCCTGGTTCTGTTGTTGCAATGAGCTGAACTAGTGGGTTTTGGCTTATTTTTGTTTGTTACTCTTCTTCTATATAGTGTTTCCACTTAAGAAACTACAGAAAAGTCCACAAATAGAATGTTTCACGAACTTGGGAAATTTTTTTATTTCTTTCATGAAGGCCCTAATACCATTCAGTCTATGTCTCTACCCGTTTTTCTGGGCAGTTATAGCATCCCCTAAAAAGCAAACTGGAGCCTGAATGAGGACTTTCAGGTCTTCACTCTGCTCCTATGACAGAACATTCTAACTCAAGCAATATGGCTTGCCCTGTTAATCCCAAGTACTGTCCTAAGCTGTGAGCGTCAGAAGAATCGCATGAGCTAGGGTAAGGATCATTTGGATTCAGAGTGTGTCCTTATTGATGATACTCTACAAGTGTGAGCCTGTGAATATTATCTTCAAAATGTGCACCACAAATACGGCTTAGCCCCCATCTACCTCCCCACAACATAACATGCTCCTGCCTGTACAGCGCTTCCTCCTTAACCTTCACCTGTTCACAAGCAATCGTCTGCTAAGCAGAAAGAAAGAGCTTCCTGGAGGACAGATGGGCTGGGCAGCATCCAGGAGTTTGGGAAAGTTCAGCTTTCATCTTATAGAATGCACATCCCAGAAGGAGAAGCCCCCACAAATCCTGTCCTGCATTTCCCTCCTGAGAGCTTTACGCTGCTCAAAGCAAGGAAGGTTTTTGGAACATGACAGATAGTAAAGTCGTAGGATATGTGCTAGTTTTTATTTGGCATACTCCAGGCTTCCCATGAGTTACCAAGTTTTTTCTATCTCTATGTTGTTTAGGAACTTAAGAGTGCACTCATCATGAAACAGCAGAATCCACTTTCTAGCTGTGGCTTCCATGTTCTAACAAAGAGTCACATTTGAGCTAACTCCATAATGCAGATATGGGTAAAATCTGAGAACACAGGCTGACAAGATGGCTCAGCAATTGAGCACTCATGTATGGCCCCCTGCACCCAACACACACACACACACACACACACACACACACACACACAAAACACATGCATTCTTCTCTTGCAAAGGACCCAGGTTCAGCTCCCAGCACCTACATGGCCGTTTACAACTGTTTACAACTCCAGCTTCCAGAGGAGTGGATGCCCTTATCTAGCTTCCTTGGGCACTGCATGCATGTAGCCCACTTGCATCGTACAGTCAAAACAGTCATGCATACAAAAATAAACATTTAAACTATGTGCGTGTAAATGCACACCAATAGAGTTCAAACTGACAACATCTAACTCTGATCATCGATAGACATGGAACAGGAATCCGACCGATGTTTGCAGAGCTAAGACATTTCCCCCTTAGACTAAAAAGAATCTTTTCTAAGATTAGAAAGAAGAGGGGCAAGGAGAGGAAGGGGGAGGGAGAGGAGGGAAAGGAGATTATTGATTGGCCAATAAAATTCTGGTATTTCTAAGTTTGGGAAAATAATGACTTTTCAAGTCAGAACACCAAACTACTACAAAACACGTACAATGCTCTTCTTTCAGCTAAGATAATGCTGGTGGAAAGGAATGTAAATTTAAAGCAAGTCCAGAGGCAAAAAGAGATGAAATATTTAAGTTGCTTCTGCTCATAAACCTTCAGATTTTACCATGGAAGAGCTTTATTGATAACCTCCTACAGAATGTATAAATGACAAGTTTTACAAATGATATACACACTCACAGACTCCTTTCTTCCCTACAAAACAAGTAGCTCTTTAAAAAATGGTAATTGGTACATGGTAATTGGACAAATTTGTGGAGTCAAGTGTGACATTTGACACATATTTACAGTCTGCAATGATCCAGTCAAGGTAATTAGCATACAGCATAGTTCTGAATTGTAAGATTTGGGAAAAGGTTCCAGGCTGGGCTGGAAGTTGCTGTGCACCCAAGCCTGGCCCTGAATTCTTTAGTCTCCCATTCTAGCTCCTCAGAAGTCTTGTTTTTTCTTTTTATTAATTTTATTTCAGTCCTGCAATTGCCTTTTTAAGACAGAGGAAGAATTCCTTAGGCAAACAGCAACCTCATGCAGTAGATGTATTCCCAGCTTAGCTAATGTTTTCTTTAAAGAAGACAACTACGTTGATCATTTCATCCTCTTGCACTGTATCCTGGGGACACTGTGCCCAAAGGCCATAGAGCTTGAGCTAGTCTGATTTGTAATCAAAATATATTTCTTTAAACACTTATTTATTTTTAATTATGTATATACCTGTATGTGTGCAGGCTTATGCGAGCACACATGTGTTTGCTGGTGCTCCTGGAGGACAGAAGAGGGCATGAGACTCCCTGGAGATGGAGTTACGGTGATTGTTAGCCATTAATGGTGCTCTGAACCGAAGGGTAGTTGCCTGTAAGAACAGTATGTGCTCTTAATTGCCAAGTCATTTCTCCAACCCTTGAAATGCACTTTCTAGTTCAGGAAAACGTATGGACCATGGAGACTTGACAGCATTTTGGGTCCTCAAAAGAGACTTGGGTTCCAGTCAAGTTTTTTAATGAAGACTTTGGCCTGGATTATATTATGCAACTGAGTGCTCTGAACCAACTACTTTGGTTCCTTTGGGAGAACCGCCAGCTAGAGCAGCAGAACCTGTAATCCATTTCTCACTCAGCATTGCCTGGCATGAGGGCATGATTGACACGAGCCAGTTTATATTTGAAAGCCATTAATGGCTGGCAACTGAACTGATGAGACTCCAGCCCAAGGGTGGAAGACCCAATACCCGAGCTCTGAAGTCAGATCAATAAGTACCACATGCACTAGAGCACTCAGCTGGGCTGCATAGCCTCAGGCTTCCTGCAGCCCCCACCAAGCTCAGTGGGATGATGTCCTTGAGGGAATGCTCTTTAGTGAGGTCAAGGAACACAAGCTACTATTCAGGAACTTACACTGAAACAGGATCTTATATAATGTGGGGCGGCCTCAATCTCACTGTACTGCCGAGGATGATCTTGAACCGTAGATCCTCCCCCCATCCCGAAGTGCCAGGATAACAGGTGCGCACAGCCTCATTCAATTCTCTCAATGACTCAATTTCAAATTTCAATTCTGAGATGTGTTTCTGCAGGCTAAGTGCTAGGCCTGTCTATTAGAGTCACAGAGGATTCTTGAATTGGAGAAGTTCAGAGTT
>NC_034611.1:4981747-4988674 GCF_900095145.1 Mus pahari | reverse complement strand
TTTTTTTCGGTTTTTGGTTTTTGGTTTTTGGTTTTTCGAGACAGGGTTTCTCTGTATAGCCCTGGCTGTCCTGGAACTCACTTTGTAGACCAGGCAGGCTGGCCTCGAACTCAGAAATTCACCTGCCTCTGCCTCCCGAGTGCTAGGATTAAAGGCATGTGCCACCAGGCCCAGCAAGTTCAGAGTTCTTAATAAAAGAAAAGAAGTAATGAAGTAGAATGAAAAATAATACCTATGTGGTCAAAACACATTTTGTCATGGACTCACTTTTCTTGACATGAAAAAAATCAATATGAAAATTTTCATGTAGGACTGAGGAAATAGCTCAGCTGTAAATGTTTGCTTTGCCAAGTATAAAGTTCAGCCCCCAGAATCAAATATAATAACAATAATAATAATTTTTAAAAGGTCAGGTGGCTGCATGTGCTTCTAAACCAGAGAGGCAGAAACAGCTATGTCCTTGGGGTTCATTGACTGGACCAACTAGCTCAGCTTACTTGCTGCGCTTCAGGCCAATAAGAGACCTTGTCTCAAAAACCAAGGTGGATGGTAACTGAGGAATGACACCCAAGATTATAATCTGGCCCTCACAGGCATTTGTGCCCATGCACACACACACACACACACACACACACACACACACACACACACACACAGAGGTGAGTACAAGAAAACATGTTTAATAGCTGTCCCTGTGATTAGACATTTGCTCCAAGAATATCGATTAATATTCCAGTACCAGTCTGGTCCGGTCTACAACTGAATCAGAAGCAGAATCATCGGACTGTAGGAATAGCCAAATCTAGGCTGCCTCTTTGGGCCATGTGAATTATATTTCACAGTGAACAAATAATAAACTAAAAGACATGTTTTGTTGTTTCCTCGATAACTTGTCAAGACTCGAATGGAAATGAAAACAGTGTGCTGGATAGTGGCAGAAGTTACTGCAAAGAAACAGAAGCAGGCAGTGCCATGGGAAACAGCACAAACACTGGGAACCCAGGTCCCAGCACCGGACTGTGGCCAATAGCGAGATTAGAAACAAACTGATAGATGTTAAAGAACTTGTTGTTTCTTTGCCTCTATGTTTCCACTCTCCATCTAGATCAGTTACTCTTCTCGTTCATTGGCAAGCTCTTCTCTTTCCTTAAGCCTGAAGGAATAAACTGTTGAGTGGACACAGTGGTCTATGTCTGTAATCAGTTGGGAGGCAGAAGCTGGAAAGTTCAAGGCTGCCTGGTCTACATAGTAAGTTCCAGGTCAGATAGGACCTATATGGTGAGACTGTCTCAAATCAAACATAATGAAGATATCCTTGTAACTGACAGTGGACAGATACAGGGACCAGAACAGTCTGCAGCCCTTTATGCTTCTGAATTGAGTTTCGCCCTCTCTAGTCTCTACTAACCTTGCACACCTCTGTTGGATGGGTCTTTCTTCCATGCCATCTACTTGAGAACAGCTCATTAGCAGTTTTTACAGCTTCCACTTACAGACATCCACACCCTTTCCACATCACGCCCTCCCTCTGTGTACTTTTATGCTCCTGACTAAACTGATCTCAGGCATCCTGAGCTTACACCTCACCTCTGTTATAAACCACTTGCTCACACTGCATTCTAGGCTGAGCCTGACTCCCAAGTTTCCACAGACCAAAGCTCACCCATCTTGGTTTGAAAAGAAAGATTCCTGCTCCCCAACCCCAATGCCCACCCCCATACCTCAATGGAACTTTCCCAAACCCTTCCAGCCATCAATAATCTCCTTTTCTGTGTGCTCTTTCTACTTAAAATTTTGCCATCATTTTAGCCCTTCGTTATGCACAAATTTGCGTAATTGCCATTCCTCATAGATTTTGCTTCCTTATCCTTGGGTTATTAGACTCACAAAGGCAAAAGTTGAGGTTTAAGCCTGTGCTGTTAAGCATGGCTTGAATATCGTACATCCTTCCATGCTGCAGACCCTCATTACAGTCACAGAGTGGTCAAAGATAACTGGGCTAGAAATTGTACTTTGGTCATTAAGAATTTCAGGACACTAATCAGCACAAATCCACTGCAACCCCGGGCACTTCTGACAATGTGGAAGACACTCTCACAGACACTGATTGTCTGGCTTGAACATTTTTCCATCTTCTGCCCACATCACTCTCCAGAGCAGCGTTAGAGCCAGCTGGATTCCAGCCAGAAACAGAAACAGAGAGACAATAGGCCGACCCTCATCCCCATCTTCTTGATTAGATGTGAAATTGTATAGCTGGGTGTCTTTCACATGCCAGCCACTCAGAACTCTATGTTGTCAATTAATTCTCTTGAGAGTTGAGCTGAGGAGACTGTGACAGTTATGGTTTTGAGGACCTGTAAAATTAAAGCCAGACCAGGTTGTTTGGCAAGGTGCTAAAGGAGCGAGCCATCTACCTGCAGCTCAGCATGAGTGGAAATACCTATAAACTCCATGGAGAAAATCAATCTCTCTCTCTCTCTCTCTCTCTCTCTCTCTCTCTCTCTCTCTCTCTCTCTCTCACACACACACACACACACACACACACACACCAAAAATGTGGTTTGATTATAAGAGCTATTTGTCTGAGCAAGGAAACCTTTGTAGAACAATTCGNCTCAGCATGAGTGGAAATACCTATAAACTCCATGGAGAAAATCAATCTCTCTCTCTCTCTCTCTCTCTCTCTCTCTCTCTCTCTCTCTCTCTCTCACACACACACACACACACACACACACACACACACCAAAAATGTGGTTTGATTATAAGAGCTATTTGTCTGAGCAAGGAAACCTTTGTAGAACAATTCGCAAGCACACGCGAAGACTGATACATTCTGGAAAGACAGTGAATCTTGTATGCTAATTTATCTCAAACAATACTGAAATAGAGAATGTTAGAAGAACAAATATCTGGGAGAACATCTAAGGAGATTTTACATCTGAAGAGAGATGAGGTAAACTTGTGGAGAGAACTGCCAGAAATCAGAATCTTTCCTTCCTCCCACCCTTTTTTGTTTGTTTGTTTTTTGTTTGTTGTTTGTTTTATTTGTTGTTTCCCATGACAGGTCTTCTCAGTGTACCCCTGGTTGTTCTGGAACTCACTTCGTAGACCAGGCTGGCCTCAAGCTCAGAGATCCACCTACCTCTGCCTCCTGAGTGCTGGGATTAAGGGTGTGCACTATTCCTTCCTTCTTGTAATGAGATCAAACCAAGGCCTTGCTTATTAGGCAAGCATTCTGTCACAGTTGCATCCCTAGTTCCCAGAGTTTCTACCAGAAAGAATTCCACAAAGCATGTGTTATGTTGGAGGTGGGGTTGGGGTTGAGGTTGGGGTTGGTGGTGGTGTTGGTGCTGGAGTTGGTGTTGAGGTTGGGGTTGGGGCTGGGGTTGGGGTTAGGATTAGGGTTAGGATTAGGGTTAGTTAGGATTAAAGTCCAAATTAAAGCTGGAGAGATGCTTCAGTGGTTAAGGGAAGGGCACTGGCTGTTCTTCCAGAGGACTGAGCCCCAGCTCACAACTAACTGGGACTCCAGTCCCAGAGTGATCAGACACCCTCTTCTGGCTCACATGGGCACTGTGGTACACACACTTGTTCACATATAGGACAAAATAAATAAAATGTTTTAAGGGTCCAAATATCCCGATTACCACTGGAAATGTCGTGATTTTATGTTCAGCTTCATATTAAGACCCAATGGCATGAGATTTGTTTCTTCCTCAACCATGGACTCTCTTGCTAAATTCCCAAGTGAAAAACTGAACACCACAAAGAATTACAGGGAAAAATACATTTTGGGGGTATATTTATGTTGAAAAATCTATTGCAAAACAACTAGCGTTGTTCCTCTGGAGAATATGTGTACCTCTCTTGCTAAAGAACTTTGCTTTTCTATTCATCTGTTCTGTGGTGTGTGTGTGTGTGTGTGTGTGTGTGTGGTTATGGTGGTTCCCTTAGAGACAGTCTGGCTACAAAGCCTACGCTGGACTCAAGCTTGCTAGAGCCCGCCTGCCTTCCGGCCGCTTACCAAGTGCTCAGACAACAGGGATGCACTCCACACTCTGTATAATGGCATGTTAAAAATACCCACTAAATGCTATTCATCAGTCCTTCTAAATGTCTTCATTGAGCTAAGCCATGGGAAACTCGCTGTACTTGATGAAGCAAGGAGAGCTGCCACTGCTGAGCACCAGAAAGGCACAGCTGAGGGAGTACAGAGCTCCCTGATCTGCTGGGGAAGGAGCACTCAGTCTGAGAAGCCAGGACTTCTGGTGGGAGTGATGGTGATTCCTTACCAAGACCCTCAGTAAGAAAGTGACTGAGCTCTAGCCTTACCCATAGAACTCCTGGCTCCTGACTCCTACTTCTTTGCTCTTCTTACATACTTTGTCGTTAGTGGGCAATTTTACTGAATGTGAGCAGCTGAACTGTCACTCAGCAATAAAATGTCATTTGGAAGATTTCCTCAAGTAATGGAGCTTTTCTAAAAGACATGGAAGAGCTAAACTCTGTACTACATTTAAATTCAGGAGTATAGATACAATTATGTACCCACATAAGTTATATTTAAAACTATCTGTATGCAAAGAAAAAAATTAAAATTGGTTAACAAAAGAGAATCATACCCCTTATTTTATATTTCTCATTTTGCATCATAAGGGAACAACTTAATAATATGAAATTAAAAAGTTTTCTTGTCAAGGAGCAAGTGTAGATTTTTACTTTTTGAAAATTTTGTTTTTTTAAGTTCCGTGTTTCTTTGTTTTATGTAGCTAAAGGAAACCATGATGATTTTCAGAGTGGTGAAAGAAGAATGTCATAGGACACAAAGTAGGTTTGCTGGTATATTTTGCTCATGTTCTAATTGGCTAGAAAATGTGATGGCAAATACGGCTAGGATTATGCAAATGCTGGGCTTACCTAGATGACAGCTGCTGAAGGGTTATCTTGTTGGGAGTGTGAAGGCAATGTAGCAGAATTATAAACCCATGACTGTATTCAGGAGCTGCACTACAATGAGTACTAGAAAATGGCTCTCAGCAGTCACGCCTGGCTCGCATGTGCACAAGAGCTGTACTCACGCCATCTCCAAGTCAGACCTGCCCCTTATCAGTCTGCAGGTGCTTCCTGGTCCTGCTCAAATCGCAGTTGTCCATAGCAAAAGCAAAGCACAGCACTGTTTTCTCTGCTGGTCACTGAAGAAACCGCTGCGCTGTGCTGCGGATGCGCTGCGCTGTGCTGCGGATGCGCTGCGCCGCGCTGCGGGCTGCTGCTATGCCCCTTGAAGCTGTCCTGTTGATTGATCAAAGATGATCAATTACCACCACTCCAAAACACACACAAAATGACAAACTGCTAAAGTGAAAGACTGGACCCCCAAAAGCATCAGGCCTCATAGATGGACATCTCAAAATGATGAATAGGAAACTTTCTCTTGTTCTCTCAACCAACACAGAGACACATTTGGCCCCATTCAGCAGCTTTTTGTACGGTGAATGGGCTTCTTGTGCAAGTTGTGTGCTCTCTGAGCATAATTTGGTTTTTCTCCATAATTTATAAAATGTGCATTTTTATTTTTTTAAAAAATTATATTTATATATTTATTTGGAAGGAGGCATGTCACAGCCCACGTGTGTAGGTCAGAAGTCCACCACCATGGAGGTTCTGAGGACCAAAATCAGATTAAGGTTTGGTAGCCAGTGTTTTAACTCACTGAGTCATCTCTTGGGCCTCAAGTATACATTATTAAATTTCATATAATAACTGACACCTGAAACTTTGTAAAGCACTTTTAAGCATTTTATTTGAGTTTTGCAACCTTATGGAGAATATTACATAATTAAATTCCTACCCATGTCTAAGGATAGGAAACTTTCATAGATAATACACACCAAAATGTTAATAACTGCCCAACAAGACCATAACCTCTGAAGATTATTTTCAATATTTTTAAGATAAGGAGCATAGTTTTTCTTATGTTTCCAGTCCCAGTCCCTTCAATAAACACAGAGAGAGAGAGAGAGAGAGAGAGAGAGAGAGAGAGAGAGAGAGAGAGAGAGAGAGAGAGAGAGAGAGAGAGAGAGAGGGAGGGAGAAACAACTCTGACACAATGGTTCAGCTCAATGATTAGCTCCAGAGTCATAACTACTGAAAGAATACCCATACATCCACCCTGTTTTTCTATTTTCAGTAGAGTATTTAATCAATTTCCTAAGATAGTCAGCTATTTATTGTAAAATTGACTTTGCTTGGGTGGTTTTGCCTAACTGGAGACTGACATAAGTGTTCTGAGATTGTTTCATGTGTCTAAGTGATGATGTTTGATGGGTTACATGGGCCAAATGAATCTTCAATCAATGGTATTTTCAATTTTCAACATCCCAATCGTGCTGTAACCCCACCGTAAGTTGAGGGAGACATGTACCTGAGAATGATCTTTATAAAGCAAGCAATTAGGACAATTTATCAACCACAGATTCATCTGAGTAATTGATTTCTTGTTGTCTTATCATTTTCTATTAAATTTGCAACTCTTTTTAGCTTTTGGGTTTTAGTAAAGAAATGAAAACACGAGAAAGTTAGTTAATTACACACAGAGTAGAGCTGGTGAGCCACAGTATGAAGGATATAGATCCATTTTACTTGCTTTTCTGGAATCCATTTGTAGAAACTGAAAAGTTAACTTCCACTTAAATGTCTTTACAAACCAGGGCCACACCACCTTCCAGTCAGTCACAAAAGCCAGTGCTACTGGTCAAGGACAATTCATAATTTAATTTTGGACTTTATTTTTGAGATGAGAATCTCATTGTGTTGTCTAGGACAAGCCTTAAATCAGACTGAAGCAATCATGCCTCTGCCTCTGCCTCTGCCTCTGCCTCTGCCTCTGCCTCTGCCTCTGCCTCTGCCTCTGCCTCTGCCTCTGCC
>NC_034611.1:4947228-4981722 GCF_900095145.1 Mus pahari | reverse complement strand
GCCTCTGCCTCTGCCTCTGCCTCTGCCTCTGCCTCTGCCTCTGCCTCTGCCTCTGCCTCTGCCTCTGCCTCTGCCTCTGCCTCTGCCTCTGCCTCTGTCTCATACATTGTGAAATATTTTGTATTCTTAGGTAAAACACTAAAATTAAGTCATGCATTATAAAATATTTTTATTCTTAGGTAAAACACATTGAAATATTAACATTTCATGATGTGTACAGATGACTTCCAGTACACTTAGGGTAGGATATATTTTCCCTTTCTCAGCCCTCCTCTCTCTCTTTGGTTTCTCCCCAACTTCTGTGTAAGAAGCTGGGCTCTAGAGTTTGACCCCTCCAGCAATGCTAGACACATATACACCAAAGCAGGATGGGATACCAGGAAACTAGATATTACATTTTTCCCATCCCCTGAATAGTACCTTTATTCATTTATTTATTGAAATTGTTATTACATTTGTACATGCTATTACAGATATACGGAGGTCAGAGGACAACTTTCAGGAGTTGATTCTCTCCTCCCACCACATGCATCCTAGGGAATCAAACTCAGGCTGTCACGCTTGGCAGCAAGCGCCTTTACCCACTGAGCTGTCTCAGTGAACCCTGTATTATGTACATACATCATATACATATACATCTAAATGGATTCTTGCTGCAGTAAGGATTGAACCCAGTCTTCCAACACTGATCAAGACTCCTGCCCTGGGTCTTCTCTTTACTTAAGCCTAGTTGAGAGTTTAATCAATTTCTTTTCCTTATATTTATTAATTTTTTTAACCCTGCCAAATTCTATTCAAGAAAATAGCTTGTAAGAATACACACACACACACACACACACACACACACACACACACACATATTAAAAGGTGAGTTGAAAAAATCTTATCTGAATCCATAGCAGTCCCTGGCCCACTCTAAATTTTCAATAATTGCTTGTTTAATAAGTGGACGATGTTTAGAGTTCTCTATTAAAAAGCTTTTAAGACATTATGGTCTAAATACTTAAACACAAGACCTAAAATTTAAGTTGGCTCAACTCACCAAACCTCAGCTTTATAGCAAAGCAGTCTTGAAGAGAGAGAGAGAGAGAGAGAGAGAGAGAGAGAGAGAGAGAGAGAGAGAGAGGGAGAGGGAGAGGGAGAGGGAGAGAGAGAGAGAGAGAGAGAGAGAGAGAGAGAGAGGGAGAGGGAGAGGGAGAGGGAGAGGGAGAGAACAAATTATACTTTTAAATGATTAAGTCAGCCCTTGGAAGGCTGAACTGCCCTCGTGATAATTTGACAATGTGGCCTTTGCCTGGATCACTTTGTTTAGATTACAGTCACTTGTCTGAATGACAAAAGGAAAAGGGAAAAGAAAAGAAAAAGGTACAGGCACACTGCTGGTTAGATTTCAGGATTTTTCCTTCCTTTTGCTCTAAGCAGTTAAATAAAGAATCCAAAATTTTTGGCAAAGGCCAGAGCAGGAACACAGCTATTTGCAGGAGACACAGGCACTTTCCCACCAAGCAATGAGACAAGCAGGGCCTGTGGTGGCCTGTGGTGGCCTGTGGTGGCAAACACCTTTTCATCTTACCTCCTCTTCCTTTTTTTCTCTTCCTCCTCTTTTTCCACCACTTCTTCCTCCTTCTTCCTTAAAAAACAAAACAAAACAAAAAACAGGGTCTCACTACGCAGTGCAGGCTGACAGGAATGTGCGATGTAGACCAGGCTGTCTTGATGTCACAGATCTGCCTTCCTCTGCCTCCCAGATGCCACACTCCCCAGCCCACACCCCTTGAAGGCACGCCTACAGTGGCCCCTTTTGTGGTGTCTCTTCTCTCTGAACTTTCACATGCCAATCATCCAGATAGCGGTTTTTTTGCCCGAATAAGACAGGTGAACGCATAGGCCCACTTTCACCCAGCTCCACTTGCTTCTGGAGAGCGGCCATTGCCTTAGTCCAGAGATTCCTGTTCAACACACACACACCTCAGGCACACACCCGACTTTACTGCGATGTGAAGGGATTATGGGTAAAATCTGCTTCTCCTGGAGTCAGGCAACCTTGCTCAGGTTACTCAGCTTGGCCCTGCCTGCCCATCATCACTTCCCTTCCTGCTTGTTCTGCTTGTCCCTGGCTCAAGTCTTTGCCTCCACTTCAATAACAACCTGGGCAGTTCTCAGCCCCAGGCAAGGGGCTCTTGCAGGTTCTGCCTACTGAGGCCTTTTCTTTCTGTCTCACTCAGCATCTCTAGTCGCCACCTCTGCAGTGGATGACACCCTGAGTCCCATCTCTTACAACCCTGCATCCTCTTTTTCCTCCCCCCAGCACCTGACCCTTGGCATGCATGACACCACATTAGCATCTGCGCCTCCACTTGCGTACACAGAGACCAGGTGACAAACTTGATTTAGTTTGTGCTCAATGTCTTCTCTGTCTCTGTCAGTCTACCCTCCCCTAGTGTACCTAGGCTTAGATCTTAAAATTCTACCATAAAACATGGAATTGGTAGCTCAGGAGATAGTTCAGTTAGGAAAGTACTTGAGACCTTGAATCCAAGCCCCACAATCCACATGGCATTAAATGTACTTTTAGTTTAATGTGCTATGACTGGAGAGGTAGAGACGGATAGGTCCCAGAGGCTGGGTAGCAGGCTAGGCCAGTAAGAGGCACTGTTTCAAAAATCCAGGCAGAGGGCATCTGAGGTGTGTCAGAGATGTTATTCTCTGGCATCTACATGCATGCATACAAAACACACATGAAAATTTTCACTTCCTAGACCATCAAAGGACTGTTTATTCCTTGGTCTAAAGACAGAGAAATATTGAGGTTATTATCCGTCTCCATCTCATAAACAAGATTCTTACTGGTTTTGTGTATATATATATATATATATATATATATATATATATATATATATATATATATACACACACACACATAACTTATGTATGTATGCATGCATGTGTGTATTGATCACAATTGTGTTTGGGGGTTATCAAGGAGTGAACAGGGCTTGGCTTGTGCTGAGCCAGTGCTTTATCACAGAGCTATACCATTAACCCATGCCTTTCTCTGTGCATGTTTAAACATACAAACCCAAGTGGCTACCAGGATCCCCTCTCAGCCAACACTCCAGGGAAAGAGAATGTGTTTCCCATTCCCCAAAAAAGGTAGCACTGAGCAAGTTCTTACAAGACACCCATTCTCTCAGATATCCTGAGAAGCTTCTAACAGTACGTGTGGGCATCAATTACACGGAGTAGCTTACATCTTCCAACAATTTATGCCTGTTTTCCAGGCCAACTATGCTTCCCAGACAGCTAGAATGCTTCTTCTATACTTTCCTAAGTTTTCTGGGTAAATAGGATTTTAAAAAAAAGAGAGAGAGAAAGAGAGTTTGCTGTGAAAATTTAGAGGAAGAGAATAGTGAGACTCTGGTAAAAATTTGTCAGCTGTCGTCACCAGTGGAGGCAGGTGCTCCTGCGAGACACAGATCTCCTGCACATTGCTGGGCAGTAGCTGGCTCCAAAGCAGGGCTGGTCCTTTAAAGGCAGCCCTGAGAGGACTAGACCAGTGCCCAGTGAATACTCCAGGGCCTTACAAGGAGGTGGTTCTGTGAGGTCCCATTGTTGTTCTGAGTAGGTGAGCCATCTGTCTGCTTACTCAGCATGTCCTCCTGACTGCAGTGTCCTCCTGACATCATTTCGAGTTCCTAGCAGACACAACCGAGTTTAGCCACTACGTGTGGTACATTTTCCTTCTCTAGAATGTCAGTTCTTTACCACATTCTCCTGAAGCTCATGCTAACGTTCAACCAACTTGAATCAACATGTCCTTAGGAACCTATCGGAAGCCAATTTACTCGGTTAATTCACATCAGTCTAAATAATTTCTCCTGACAGATTACTTCCGTTCTAAGCCCCAAGTATGTTTTAATCCTAGGCAGGTTATTGCTGAGGATAAATGATTTCATATTTCTCATAAAGATGCCAGTCATTAAAGATATTAACACACATTCTTTCCCCTTGGGTGGGAGGGAGCTGTCGTTTTTTAGCAATGTTGGGCACGCCAGCCTTCCTATTGTCAAAGGCAGCAAATGATGAGAAAATCAATTCACTCTTTAGAATTAGTCAAGCGAGGAAGCCTCTGAAGTGAGGGGGTGGGCAGGGTCTTGTCTGGCTTCAGAAATAACCTAAAAGCTCAGTGTACATGTCGATAAAATGTTATGAGATTTTTTACAAGAGCTATTCCTACCCCCTTGGTAGAGGTTTGATGAGCAACAGCTAGGGCTGAAATGGGTCCTTGTTCTAATATTGTATGTTTATATATAAAGGTTACAGCACCAGAAAGACAAGGGGCATGGTGGAGTTAGCGCCTCAGGGTTGGGAGGGCGGAAGATATCTATTATGTACAACAGAACCCAAGTAAACTTTGCTGTTGAGGTTTTCTTTTTTGGGACAGAGACTGGCTAATTTAGCCCAAGTTGACCTTGAACTAATTATATATAATGAGAGAGGGGGAAAAAGACACACATTGCTACTGCATATTCTCTCTCACTAGAGGGAGCCTAGATTTAATTCTATACATCCAAAGTTTGAAAACAGAAAGGGCACTGTTTAGGAAGAAGACAGATACCATCTGGAGCAGGGGGCAGGCAGCATATGGGACAATGACAGGGGATAAATACCAGCAAAATAAAATGACAGGAAAATGTCACAGAGAAACCCAGTATAGAGGTACACACCTTTAATCCCAGCACTTAGGAGGCAGGGGCAGGCTAATCTCTTGAGTTTAAGACCAGCCTGCTCACCCTGTAGGTGGAACAACAATATGAACTAATCAGTGCCCCCCGAGCTCGTGTCTCTAGCTGCATAGGTAGCAGAAGATGGCCTAATCGGCCATCATTGGGAAGAGAGGCCCCTTGGTGTTGTAAACTTTATATGCCCCAGTATAGGGAATGCCAGGGCCAAGAAGTGGGAGTGGGTGGAGTAAGGGAAACCACAAGCCGCTGCCAGGACACAGGTCACACGGAGGGTTATGAGGAGGCCTGATGTGCCTTCCTCTATGTCTCAGTCTACAAAAGAAAGATGTAAAGTGTCTCAGCAGCATTAGGATATCCTACTGCCATGGAAAGGTGTTCGTGCAAAGCCCATCTGCACCTGGGCATGGGACACTCTGGGAGTGTTGGCAGGAGGATTACAGACATTGGGTAGGCAAGGCTAAGTAGTGAGTTCTTTTTAAAATCTTGTTTTTATGTTGTTTTTTTTTTTTAACTGAATTCCTTTAGTTTTGGTAAGTGTATGAAATACTGTTTTTTTTCTTTTGTTGTTGTTGTTGTTTGTTTGTTTTTTTGTCTTTTTTGGAGGGTGTAGTGGTGATTAGTAGTGATTAGGTTGTTGTTCAAGAATGACAAGCATTTCATATTTGGAAACGACTAAATAATAAAGTGCCTGGATTCTATAGAAATACAAGGAGAGAAGATTAATTTCAAACCAAAGTCTAGTGCAAACATGACCTTTCCATTGTAAATCTCACGGCCGGGAAAAGAAATTACATCGGAAAGTTTGCTTCTGGGGCTGAGAATTTGGGAATGTATTAATAATAGGATGTCTCAGGTTAAAAAAAAAAAAAAGTTTATTATAATCTGTCATCTATGGAGATGAAAAAAATTCCTTCTGCTGCTTTCGCCTGGAAGAATGCAGTTAGCGGACTTAAATGGCAGCCATGAAAGGGTCATCTTTTTATTCTTTGCCTCCAGGCAGGACTGGAGCTAAAGCTTGCTCAAAGAAAGGGAAAAGCTACTGACCTCCCAGACCTCTAGGTGAGCAAAATACAAATTAAAAACAGCAGATGGCAAAGCTCAAGGGTGTAGAAATTAATAAAGGTTAGGTCTGGTTGACATTATTGAGCTAAAATTTATTTCTACTTGCGAATGGCATGATGCTTAGCAAAAGTCTAAAGATGGTCTGTTTGGCAATAGGTCTGTGTAATAAATTCCTTTTAGTATTAGTATTAATGTCTGGTCATTGTTTTGTTCTCTTAGTTCCACCCTAGAGCTCTGGGGGCATTTGAGCTCAGAGCACTGGACGCTGAGCAGTGAAGATCCACTTAGTCATATGCTCGCTGCCTGGGGGAGGAGGCTCAAGACCAGATGACTCTGGGACAGGGAGTGCAGTGAATCACAGAAGCTGGGGGGGNGGGGGGGTGGAGGGAGGAGAGGCCAGCGTTTTGTAGCTGGGATGGAGGGTCTGTGTCTAGCCAGAGAGAGCTTGAAGGGGAGAACAGGGTTGGATCCTTTGACAAATTCCATGGCAGGACCGAGCTGAAGCCCAGGAAGCTAAGTTGAGTTGATGACTGGATGATGTATGCTGATCTGATTGACAGGGGGGCAAGCCACATGGAGAGTCTTTCCTACCAGCTGGACTGCAAATTGGGGGAAAACAGAGGAACTTGTGGGTTTGGGTTCAATGAGGCCCCAAGATATCAAGCCTAGTCACCTATACCACTAATACAGGCTGGAATGATGCCCAAAGAACAGATAAGCCAGCATGGGCAGAAGTCTGTGGAACCATGGTCCTCCTTAATGGTTGCTTCCCTCAGAGATTGTGTTCTACAGATGAAGAATGGGTTACCACAGCCAGACTTGGTATTCCCATTGGTAAAACAAAGGTTAAATGACTGTATTTCAAGATCCTGGTAGGTCACTAATGCTCATTAGGGGACTGGGTGATAACTCTTTCATGGAACCTGGATTCTCTCCGCAGCACCCATACGGTGGCTCACAGCCATCAGTCCCAGAGGATCCGATGCCCTCTTCTGCCTTCCAAACGCACTGCACACATGCACAGACACACCCAGGCACAACAGCTATACATACAAAATGGTCAAACAATAATAAGAACAATTTTGTAAAGGCTGTTCATTAGGGCTTTGGCTACGTGGAGGTCCAGGGTCTCCAGCCTCTCTCTCTAAAATACAGAGCAGAAGTACACGAACACATGGAGTCCTAGGGCCTAAACCCCCAACACTCGAGGCTGCGATTCTTTAGAACCTGAATTGGTTTTGATTGTTCCAAATTAGAGGAGGCGGGAAAATTCTTCTAATTCACTGAACATTCTGTATGCATTGGAGAGCGTGTGCTGTGTAGAAACAGCTCAAGCCTCTTCGATGACAGGATGAAGGTTCCAGCCACTAGATGTGGAATTTAAAGCATGTTGCTCTGGTCAAAGAACTCAAAAGGAAATGTCACCTAGAACATGTTAATAAAAAACCTCAAGAAGATTGTGTTGTCCCCATGCGGTAACCCAGAGCACAGCTTATTTCTATAAAGTATATTATCCTCTAGCATGTTAGTGCTGAAAACACCACTTTCAGGGGATTATGTGAAATAAGCTATACATTATTTCTTTTTAATTACACTGACTTCTCAATACATGTTAGGAGTGACGGTGAGTTGTTGCAGAGGTCAGAGGGCAGCTGGCTGGAGTCATCGCTCTCCTTCCACAGAGTGGGTTCCTGAGATTGAACTCAGGTTTAGCAGCAAGCACTTTTACCGACTGAGTCATCTCACTGGCCCATAGGCTGTCCTTAAAGGACACCTTCTGTGGGCATCAGGGAGTGGCTTTCACAGGTGTTAGCTGTCCTGCTTCTCTGTAGACTTAGGTCTGAAAAGAGACCACCCAAACTTAACGTTCCATAAACGGCTTTGCCAGTTCAAGTGTGCTGCCTAGCCTCTCCCTTCATTTAATTAGATATTTTATTCATTTACATTTTAAATGCTATCCCCTCTCCTAGTTTCCTCTCCTAAAGTCCCCTATACCCTCCCCCACCCTGCCCCGAAACCCACCCACTCCTGCTTCTTGCCCTGGCATTCCCCTGTACTAGGGCATATAATCTTCAAAAGACCAAGGGCCTCTCCTCCCACTGAAAGTCAACTAGGCCATCCTCTGCTACATAATGCAGCTAAAACCACAGCTCTGGGGGTGCGTTACTGGTTAGTTCATATTGTTGTTCCTCCTATAGGGTTGCACACCTTTAGCTCCTTGGGTACTTTCTCTAGCTCCTTCATTGGGGACCCTGTGTTCCATCCAATAGCTGACTGTGAGCATCCACTTCTGTATTTGCCAGGCACTGGTGTAGCCTCACAGGAGACAGCTATATCAGGGTCCTGTCAGCAAAATCTTGTTGACATATGCAATAGTGTCTGGCTTTGGTGGTTGTTTATGAGGAATAGATACAGAAAATGTGGTACATTTACCCAATGGAGTACTACTCAGCTATTAAAAACAATGAATTTATGAAATTCTTAGGCAAATGGATGTATCTGGAGGATATCATCCTGAGTGAGGTAACCCAATCACAAAAGAACACACATGATATGCATTCACTGATAAGTGGGTATTAGCCCAGAAACTTAGAACACCCAAGATACAATTATCAAAACACATGAAGCTCAAGAAGAAGGAAGATAAAAGTGTGGATACTTCGTTCCTCCTTAGAATGGGGAACAAAATACCCATGGAAGGAGTTACAGAGACAAAGTTCAGAGCTAAGACTGAGGAAGGACCATCCAGAGACTGTCCCACCTGGGGAACCATCCCATAAATAGCCTCTCCCTTTTAAACTTACATTCTCAATCATTCAAACATGGGAACTCTCAATCATTTAAACACGGGAGGGGAACCACAAACCGGTATAAGTCTATTACACACATATCCAGAACAACCAACTTGTGGGTAGGCTCTTCGGTAACTCAAAAGACACAGGTGAGATTCAGTCAAGTCGTAAGTTAGTTCAATGCCATCCAGATTTGGTGGTGCATACCTTTAATACCCGCAATGGGGAGGCAGAGGCAAAGGAAGATAGATCTCTGTGAGCTCCAGGACAGCCCTGGCTACAAAGTGAAACATGATCTCAAAGGAATTCAGTCAACTCCCTAAGCCAAGGCAGTTCCGAGGCTGACTGGGGCCATCAGCAGGATCCCACAAGGAGGGAGGGCTGGGAACAGTAGCAAGATGCACTGTAGATGCTAAGACAGGAGAGAAGCTGGGGTGAACCTTTGCAGGGGAGCAGAGATTTGAGATGAGGAGCCAGAATGTGAGTGTAAGGTCCTAAACACAATGCCTGTTAAATTCACCTGTTGAGAGTGATTCATTTTCTAAGATGCTGCTGGGTAGGTGATACTGGAGGGGAGCACTGGAAGGGAAAAAATACTGTGCAAACACAAACTGTGAGCTTTAAGTGACAGGATAGGAGTCTTCACACCAGGACGGAATGCTAAGAGCAGGCAAGGGTAATAATAATCTTAAAGAAAATACAACAACAAGCTAAGAGATGGGGACCGTGGCAGGGAACTTTCTCAGGGAACTCGGGGGGGGGGGGTGCTCTTACAGAGGAAAGAGCAGAGACCCAGACAAGTTTCAAACAACTGCACAGAGCACAGAAGATTCCCTGCAAACCACCATTAGGAAAAGGAGACCAGGAATAACGAGAACAGAGCAGGGTCCGGGTTTAAGAATGATCAGTGTTTACTAAGTACTTGGCCTCGGGAATGCCTGGTTTTCCAAAACCCACATCTTCCTCATCCGTTCCTTCCTGCCACAGCTAGCTACTGTACTGGGTGCTCCAAGTGCCAGAACCGCATGCCTGGAAACCCTCCCCGCCCCCTCCCCTCCCAGCCGGCCAGCTGCAACTCAGTTTGTTTGCAGAGGTTTGCATACTCCTATTGGGTTGCCTGTTGGGTTGTTTTTTTTTTTTTTTTCCAGTCAGTTCAGCAGTGTCCCGAAATTCACCCCCAGTGGAACTTGTGCCTCTGCTCCTCCTCTTCTTGGAACTGCCTTTTGTTTGTCTGGCAGAGCTGGGTCTATGGGGGTGTGTGATGATAATAATACGCCGGGCTTATATAACTGCATCTTGCAAGCACTTCGCAGACAGTCCCTAATGAATCTTGGAAACTGGTATCAGGTCGGGCAGTTTTATCTGCAAGTTGGAAATCCGAGGCCCAGAGGCCAGGAGAGAGGGCAGCTGGGATCAGAGGCCAAGCCTCCCTCCCTGGCTCCTGGAGCCCTGCAGAGGTCAGGACGATAAGGAACAATGACTCTCCCATTCTGGAGGAGGAAGGAAGTCCCTGCTGCCACCTAATCTCTGCTCCTCTGCTTCTTCCCGAGCCTTTTCTCTAGAGAAGACTTTCAAGGCGACTTTTGTAAGTATGATGATCTACTTTTGCTAGAAAGAAGACAGGTGTCCCTTTCTGCCTCGTTCAGTTTATGTTTTTGCGATCCTACCCCTACATGAGATGCTTAGAAAACGTGTCTCTGGCCAAAGTTCACCACCCTCCCAGTTTGGGCTCTCCTAAAAAATACTAGAAGAGAAAAAGATTTCAGACGATAATTCACTTGACAAAAATAACACCCGGAAGAAGTTCTTAGACGGACCAGTGCATTTTAGTCTAGCCTAGCCTGGCTCCATGCAGGCTGGCTCAAAGCCCTCACAGGAAGGAACCTAGTACTCACTTGGTGTGTTGGGCAATGCAGAGATTGTAACTGTCTTCATGTTCAGTTTCTCTGTTTTGTCTACTCACAATTTCAGGTAAATATAATTGCTTGATGTTTCTTTTTATACTATGAAATAAACTTTCACACGAGGCTTGAAACTTTTTTGCTGGCTTCTGTAAACTGTAACAAACACGGTGACTTCAGTGGGCACTTTAGCCTTCATTAATTTTTTTTCAATGTAGACCAAATGGTTCAATATTAAAGACGCATGGACAAAAGCAACTTAAGTGCTGGCAAAGTCCAGAGCCAAATTATTAAACTTGCTCTCCATAAAGAAGGCAGCATTCGTGAACTATTCAGCTCGGGGATGTGATATGTGGCTTTTAGATGTCACCTCTCTCCAACCCTGTAGAGCAACAGAAGTGAGGTGCACCCTCTGAACAGGTAGAACTGCTGTTGCTAACTGAAGGCCCTGGGAATAAAGTTCTGTTGGAGGTAATTGTATAATTTGCATCGGTAAAGCCATGACTGTATCTCCTCATATCATGAGAAATGGAAAATTATTATTACTTCCTACTGTTTTGTGAAAGAAAACTTAGAAATCTATAAGGATGCCTAAGGTTGAATGCTCTAAGCATTGTGATTAATCCACTAAGCTGTCATTTGCTGCATTAGACAGACTTGTGTCCTGTATAAGAGTTGTGTGTGTGTGTGTATGTGTGTGTGTGTGTGTGTGTGTGTGTGTGTTTTATATGCAAAATGGACCAAATAGAAAAATTCTTTATCAAGTTTTAAAATTTTTCTTTAAGTCAGATATGGTGGATTGCCTGCAATTTCAGCGTTCAGAAAACTGAGGCAGGAGGATCATGAGTTCAGGACAAGCTGAAGAGACGACACAGAAAGAGCTTGTCACAGGAAAAAAATGCAAAGGCAAATATGTAAATTATTTAAATTAAATTTAAAAATCTTATTTAATTTATATTTCTACTTCAAATTATCTGTGACTATCATGAAATTGTAAGATACAATGGATGCTGAGCCCTAGTTATCCTACCTTTAAGTTTGAATGGAATCCATCAACATTCTACATCGGGGTCTATAAAGACCAACCCTGTCATCTCAACCTTAGCCTCAGTTAGAGCAGAGGGGACACAGACAGAGAAGATCCAGATAGGAGTTTGTGTCACTGTCACCTGAGGGCCAGCAGTAAGATAAAGCAGCAGCAAGACCTCTATGAAATGAGACAAAACTCCACATCCCCAGGGGATGAGTGTTGGAAAGACGGAAAGGAAGTAATATAGGAAAGTATCTAGTGCAGGAAGAAATGCAGAGAAGTATTCATAGCAAGGAAATCATACAAAAAGAGTATTCAGCAAGGAAGTAATATTATAAGTACCCAGCACGGGAAGTAATGTAATATAGAAAAGTATCTAGCATGTAGTTTGAACACTGCACTATTTTAGTACATTTGGTGCTTTCCTATTTGTTCTTGCTTTCATCTATTTTTAAGATTTATCTTTATTTATATGTGTGCCTTTGCACCTCCTAGAGCTAGAGTTACAAGTGATTATGAAATACCTGATGTAGATGCTGGGATTTGAACTTAGGTCCTTTGGAAGAGCGAGCAGTAAGTGCTCCTTCCAAAGTATTGAGCCATTTCTCTAGCTCCTGCTCTCGTCTTTTATTTCACTTTTACTATGGATAGATGGCATGCTGTGTTAAGCGGTAGCAATCCTCAGGTGTGTAAAATGTCTTGTCTTGGAAGAGTTGTTCTGAGGAACAGATCAAAACAACAGATAATCCCATAATAGTTAGGTTTTTTTTTTGTTTTGTTTTTTTGGTTTTTTTTTTAACCTGAAAAGGAATTGTGTTCAGGATTGAGAGAAGATGCCCAATTCAGACTGTTACTTCTGCCTGAGGAACTCAGGAACTTTCACAAGGTGATGGTGATGGGCTGGGCTTCAAACAATAAGCAGCGGATGGGAAGAACTTTCCAGAAAGGAAGAGCACTAATGAACGGTACAGAGGGGTAGACTAGTCTATGAACTAGTTATGGACTAGTTATTGAATCCAAGAGAGATATGTCAGTACAGTGTTAATTCTAGTGAGGCACACACCCATAGACTAGCTTCTGATCTACAGTTTATAGTGCCACCAGTATGTATTATGAAGACAATGAGATTTGCACGTATTATTACTTTATGTGCATTGGTATTTTGCCTGCATATATCAGGAAAGGTACCAGATACCCCATAATTGGTGCTACAGACAGTTGTAAGCTGCCATGTAGGGGCTGGGAATTGAACTGGGGTCCTCTGGAAGAGCAGCCAGTGTTCTTAACTGACTGAGCCATCTCTCCAGCCTCTGATAGTGTTGATTCCTCTGGCTGCTGTTCCTGCAGCAAACCCAGGTCAATGATGGAAGCCTCTGTGGTCCAGAACCCCTACTCCTCTATGTCCACTATTTGGGGGTCTGCTTTTCACTCAAAGAAGAGACAAAAGAATTTTTGTAGAGCTGGGAAATGGAAAGCAGATGTGACTCATAGTTTAGAAATATTCTTGCTTATTTGTATTCACAGTACGGGGGATGAAGTCTAGGACCTTCGAAATGCTAGGCAAGGACTCCACCCCAGAACTACACCCCGAGTCCTAGAAAGATTTTGTCTGTGTCTCCTATTGACCATATGAAGTATGGGCTGTGCAAAGGCCAGTGAGTAGAACTCTGCAAACTAGGAGAACTGAGAAGTGATCATTGAGATCAAATGGGAGGTGCTTAGGCCCGGGCTGTGAAGGCGGACAACAGACTAAGATTCCAGACATGTTTCGAAGGTATAATATTCATAGCGTGGGCCTGGATGAACAGAATGAAGGGACAGAAAATTTGTAGTGTGGTTTCAGATGTAGGCAATTGTGTAGCTAGCTAGAGGAGGACGCAATGGAGCAAAAGAAGATGCAAGCAGAGAATAGAGTCCACTAACATTGGCAGTGTCGTTAGTAATGAATTGTACCATTGAATAAGGATAGAGGTGTGTGTGTGTGTGTGTGTGTGTGTGTGTGTGTGTGTGTGTGTGTGTGTGTGTGTACCAGAGGACATCCTGGGTTGTTTGTCTTCCTCAGCCACTGACTGCATCCACCTTGTTTTGTTTTGTTTTATTTTGGAGACAAAGTCTCTCACTGGGACCTGGGACTCACCAGTTAGGCTAAGCTGGCTAGCCAATCAGCTCCTGGGATCCTCCCAGCACTGGTAGTACAGGCTCATACCATTGCCATGCTTGGCTTTTTATTCTGGAGCCTGGAGAGTGATGCCAGGTGCTCACACCCAAATGGCAATGCACTTTGTTGGCTGAGCTATCTCTCCTGCTTCATCTCAAAAACAGCTTTTTAAGAGTATGAAATTAACAGACGTTCCTCTCTATGTAATGTTGAGTAGGAAGGTAAAGACTAAGCCCTCTTATGTGTTAATGTTCGCAAGAAAGATATGTGTATCCTGGCTCACTGGGTTTGCTGCTTGACTATTGGGCCCTGCTGTCTGTCTGATGGATTGTGTTCTCATTAACTTCACCAGAGGAAGGCCATGTCTAACTGACCTTAGTTCAGCCTTAAAGGAGAGAATGTTCGCTTTCACCTCACCATCAGCACTGAGCAGAGTGGAGCACTTTCTGGAGCATCATATATTCAAGATTTGGTGCTATTTGCCCATCCAAAAGAAGGCCTCTCCGTAGGTGGTTTGCACTTGGAGGAGGCACCCCAAGACCAAAGCTTGTATTTCATTACCTGGACCCAAAGAGGAGTGCAACCACTTCTCCTGAATTCCACCAGCCAGGTCAAGCCACTCCTCAGTAAAGTGTGCGAGTACAGAGGAGGGACTGGTGACCTTTATAATTGACTTCTTTAAGGACTTATTATTTAAGTATGTGTATATGGGGAGAGGCAGATGACGCCAGAGTTCTTGGAATCATTTGGGATAGTTAGCAGGTGGTTATAGCTGCTTAGGAGGGAGATGAGAACAGAACTCAGGTCTTCTGTAAGAGCACCGAGGACTTACTAGGCCATCCTTCCAGCTGCGGCAGTTGGAAGGCAATTTAAGATTTTAGGCAAACAGAAAGGCCTGCTTAACAGACAGGAAGCTGAGACTTTTTCCAATCTTGGGTTCTGATTACTTGATAACCTTGGGTTTCTCAAACACGTTGACCCTTCCTGTGCTCAGCACTTAATCTTCTATGACAAAGCATCTCGGATTTCCTGGATTTCTGAGCTCTTGCCCCACATGAACATGGCAGAGTAAATGCCATTGATTATGAAAGAGACTTAGCCCCAGACATTGTGGCTCGACTTGTAAACTGGTATGCTATTTCCTCTCAGTAGGTGAACTGTTTAAGCACTGATTTTAAAGGGATTTCTACCTCTAACATAAAATTTTTAAAAAATCATTTCTTAGATGGTATTTGATTATAATCTAAATCTGGGCTGATGGGTCATTCCAACCTCCCAGTGACTAAAGCTTTGAAAATTATCTTTGACTTTTGGGGGAGTTAGGGGATGGGATTGAAACCAAACTTTACAAATGTTTGACAAGTGCTCTGTCATGAAGTTGTGCCTCACTCTGTCTGATTTTTGATATGATGGAAATGTTCCACTTTTTACCAGAATGACTTATTATTGCATGGTGGGAAGAAGACTCTAAGGCTAGATGTGCAGCTGTGGAAGATATTTGCCTAGCATGAGTGACCTCTACTCTCAGCATGTCATATGCATATGGGCACATACGTGGATATGGGTGCACAGACACACACACAGAGAATCTAATTAAAAATTAAAAAAATAATGAACAAATATAAGACCAATGACATATATCTTCAGTTCCAGTACTTGAGAGGCTGAGGTATTGTGGACCCCAGGTTAGCCTGGGTTAAGTAGAAATTATCAGGCCAACCTAGACTCTACAACAAGACTTTATCTTTTTAAAAAATGAAGAAAAGTGAAGGGAGCAGGAAGGATGAAGGGAAGCAGGGAAAGAGAAAGGCAGGAAGATTGTCATGAGGTAAATAGTGAATTCCAGGCCAGCCTGGGCTACAGAATAAAAACCTACCACACACTCCTGAAATGAAGAGAAAGGGAAAACAAATAGAGAATGATAAGGAGAAAGACGTTGGGTGTGCTGATTTATGGCTCTAATTCCAGCACTTGGGAAATTGAGGCTGGGGAATTTCTGTGAATTCTTGACTATGAATTCTGTGCTGCATAGTAAAATTCCAGATAAGCCTGCTCTATGGATTAAGGCTCTGCCTTACCTCTCCCATAACAAAGAAAAGGGTTGAGGGGAAGGGGAGGAAAGAAAGATAATGTTGGAGATTCTCGAAGGCACAAGGAGGGATAGAAAGAAAGGGCCGTTTAGTGTGTGGTACCAACCGGTCCACAGAGAGACCATGCAGGCAGCAAAGGTTTCCTAAACTACTAGTGAGCCCTCCGTGATTGCTCTGGGTATGGCATGCTGGCATGGTCTCCTCCATGCGCTTGCCTCTGTAGCGTCAGAAGCACAGATGACCTCACACACCGAGTGCGGAGGGTGCTTACAGGCTCTGTGGAAAGCTGGACGCTCCTCAACTCTCTCTTGGGTTTGGCTTCTGAAGTTCTCATGTTTTCTTGTCTCATGTCACTGTATCTGAAGTAATCCTCTCACGTGAACACACACTCACCATGCCAGGATTTCTGTGGTTTGGTGCAATTTTCTACTGAGGCCATTTTTGGCATTTAGACCATCCTTCAGGGAAAGCAGTTTGCAACTACTTTCCAGGGTCAAAGGATCCAGGGAAGAATGTTCTTCAGCAGCAAGACTGAGCCACTAACGAGAGACAACAAAAGGACATCTACCTGCATAAGGAGAACCCCCACTGAGCCATTTCTAATTGTGTCTGTGCAGTGTGCAAAGAAAGCAAAGTCTAAAACAGCTTCCAAAACAAAAATAATGTCCATCACCAACACAGCATTCCACTAACCTCCCACCAAAGCCTGGGGGCTTAAGGATATTTCTCTACAGTAAAATCTGATGAGTTGGTGAAGCTGGGAAACCAGAAACGCTCTGTTTCTGAATACCTGACACTCGGGACAAGAAAAGAGCAGAGTTCAGTCACCTAGTTCTGCACCAGGGACTCAAAAGTACAGTGACACAAATTGGCTGACCCAAGCTCGGCAGCTAGAAAACTAACTTCTACTTCTCTGAAGATTACCAGTAGGTAAAAGTCTGATACTCCTCAGTGGATGGCAACTTCTAATCAACTGGCATATATGCCCATCCCTTACAGAATTTAGGACCAAGATTTCAGAAGTCTTTCATGTCTCACCTATCACATCATTCTAGGATCATAACAACAGACTCATGAACACAGGTACAAACACGCACACACACATGCATACCTCATACAGCACTTGAGTCTTGAGCCAAGTGATTGCTAATAGAAACTGTCTAACTTTGGAAAAATAAATGGCAAGCGTCTCAAATCAAGACTACCCACTTTCACAGTCGGCCAAGCACTAATTCTTAATTTTACATCTTTCCAAAAACGGTTTGCTTTTATTTTATGTGTCTGAGGTTTCTGCCTGCATGTATTTTCATGCACCATCTGTGAGCAGTGATGACCAAGGCCAAGAAAGAACACTGGATCCCCTAGCACTGCAGTTATAGACAACTTTGCACCAGCACGTGGGTGCTTGGGATTGAATTCAGGTTCTCTGCAGAAGCAGCCAGTGACAGGAAGTGCTGAGCCATCTCTGCAGCCACTAATTTTATAGTTTTTAATACTATTTAAATTGGTTATTTTTTTTTTAACCAAATGTGAACAAACTCTAAGCCAAACCAAGGATCAATATGCAGTTCAGATCCTAACTGCTTGAGTTTATGGTGATGATCAGTTACCATCCTGCAGTTACCAGAGCTACACACTGTGGCAAGAGGGTAAGATGGAGATGCAGCCTATGTATGACCTAGCCCTCCATGAACAATCTTCAAAGCTGACAGAAGAGACAAGGCAATAACAGAGCGCTATATTACACCTCAGGTTCTATGTGCTAATAGGAACAAGTGAAAATAGAGGTTGTCAAAAGGGAATCTGTGCTGGTGCAAGGGATGTGGAATAGAGAAAAGAAGGCATTTTAGGCCAGGAACAGCAAACATAAAACATGGAAGAAGGAAGATACTGGGTGCTTTGAATGAATGAATGAATGAATGAATGAATGAGTGAGTGAATAAATGAATGTATGGCCCAAATAGGCTCATATGTTTGAATACTGTGTCTCAAGTTTACAAAACTGTTTTGGATGTATGGCCTTATTAGAGGAGCTCTAAATACAGTCTTAGGGACAATGTTGAGGTTTCAAAAGACTTACTTCCTGGCATCTCTTCCTGTGCCCTTCTTGTGGACCAGGATGTGAATTCTTAGCTGTTGCCACTACAGTGTCTTTGCTCAGTTGTCATGGACTCCAACTCTCTGAAACTGTAAGTGAATTAAAGTTTTTCTCTAATGACTCGTCTTGGTCATGGTGTCTTATCATAGCAATAGAAAAGTACTAAGACAAGAAGCTGAGGAACTGGTGCCAAGGAGATCTTTAGTCACATCTTACCCTGGACAACTGGTCTGAAAGCCTTACCTTGGTTTACGTTACCAGACAAAATTATCAAAGCTGGGGTACAGGTGTCATGTCTGTAACCTCAGTGTTTATACACCTAAGACAAGACAGTTGATGAGAGCTCAAGGCCACCCAGTTGGCATAGTGAGTTCTGGCCAGCCTGAACTACAGAATGATACTCTACTGCGGCTCTCCATTTCCTCGGTGGTCACTGGCCACCAGTCAGTGTTTCCATGTTTCTGCCTCTCACTGCTGGGGTATCAGAACACTGCTCAGGGAGGTGAAACACAGAGGTGCTAGGCTACTTTCCTTTCTCCCTGTTGGGGTGTCGGACTTGTGAGACAAAGCCATACTGCTCTTCAAAAGGGTCGAGGCTGATAACTCGCTCCATGTTACATAACCAGAAAGTGTTATCACCTGGGATCCCACCATCCTCCCACAGAAGTGTCAGAAAACATGAAGGTAATCTTGGTGTTGTACTATGCCAACCTGACCACAGCCAGCATCCTACATCACAGCAGAGAGTGGATGCTTACTGCTCTGAGGGTGGAGCCTGAAACTGCTCACATTTAACCAGGGCAAGAGGATGCAGGTCTGTGGAGGCAAAGAATCTGCACCCATAGCCTCTGGGGGTCGGTCCCTATGTTTACACCAACATACAATTGCACTCACCTATGGGAAAGTAAAAAAGCAAGCTCTACATAAAATCTCTCTTTAATACTCTTTAATACTATTGTTTTCATGAGAAAAAGACTTGAAAGGCGCAGGACATATTGAATTATTAAATGATGTGACATTTTCCTATTCTATCCTATTATTTCCTCATCTGACCTGTACATTGTATATATGGACCATGTACGTGTTAGAGTGTGATGCGAAATGCTTCCTGAAAGACACCAAAGCCAGAGCTGCTTCTCAGGTGAAGTGGCTACATTTATGGTAGACACACTTCCACCTGCTGTAAGTGCACAGTGGAAACAAGCTGAACCTCTTGTAAAGGCGCGCTGTGCTACTCATCAAATAACAGCTCTGAAAAGAGTCTATGATTCAGCGCGTTTTCCCACAACCTGAAATTAGACGTCCCTCAACTTTTAAATGTGGGACACACTGTAAATCTTTTAAAAAAAGGAACTCTCCTTTATTGAATGTATGAAACAGAAGCAAAGAATAATATGAAATGGTACTAATGGAAGCCAAAATGGAAGCTTCTAGAACAGGGCTGAATTACCCAGTATGTTTCAAAGAATTAATGTATGGTTGTTAGAAGATTACGCCTAATGATACTCTCCTTTGGATCCTGTGAAAGGGTGACATCTGAGAGATGAGAGAAATTGCTGGTTTGTTCTCCGTCACAGGTGCTGAGGGCCAGCCGCCATCAGCCTAAGAAGGTGAATTTGGCAAATGACATGAAGATTCTTCAAGGGAGAATCATTGCAGGGAATCTTCAAAGGTATTTTTATCAAAGCTTTGTCTCTTAACTAATTGAAACAGGGCCTACCTGGGCGCTGTGTGCCACTTTGGATAAGGGTTAGGGATGTTTAAGAGCTAATGGGAATCAGAACCCGTGGTCCAATCCATTCCTATGCCATTCCCCATCTTGGTGGAGAGAACCAAGAGAGGTCTCAAAGGTAGCAGAGTCATGTCTTTGATATCAGTCCTCAGGTGTGCCACCAACAGTGCATAATGAATAGGACTCTAAAGAGATGCACACGACTTAACATCAGATGGTGTTCAAAAACTAGGTAGATTTCTGCTTCTCAAGAGTCAAGAAATGAATGGCAGGCCAGCCAGCCACCTCAGCCATCCCTGGGTTCTGCAATGTCAGGAGTGCAGAGATGTCACCCGTCCTGTCCACAGCTTGTCTTCATCCTTTCTTATTCGCAGTACCTAGAGACTGTGGGGAGCTGCCACAGCAACTAGACATTGGTCTGGAGAACACACTGAGGAGGTGGATTTCCAGGAGTCTACACTCCAATGAGTTGTTCCTCAGATGTCCAATTCAACCCCAGCCCTAGCTTATGCTTTTGGTCTCAGATTTCTCCTCTTTAGCATTCTTCATCCTTTGTTTGGTTTTCCTTCAAAGGCTTGCATTGAGCCAGGTTGTCTTGGAAACAGTCCTCTAATCACTAGAAAGTCCATGAATCTCACACAGGAAGAGAAAACGAAACAAAGTCTTCCATTCTGTCTCAATTTCAGGTCTGTCTTCTGAGGGGAATTTATATTCCATTTCCCTATATATGACAAGTGAAAGGGGAATGACTGGAAGGTTCTTGGTACCCAGGGTGACTCGAGTGTCTTAGTATTCAATCTCAGACAATTGCCATCAATTTCTCTGTCTGGGACATCACTATGTCAGCCAACCTACTCCACCTGTCACCTGCAAGTCTGCAAGTAGAGTAAACAGAAAGTGAAGTTGTTAGAAAGGAGCCCTCCTTATGTCAAAGCTGGCAGCAGCTGGGAAAGGTCGCCCAGGCCTGCAATCCCAGGATCCTAAAAGATGAAGAAACATTGTATCCAGAGTGCTAGGCGAGCCAGGGCTAGCTGGCAACACTTGGTCTCAAGAAAAGCAAATGCCGCTGCATACAGGAGGAAGTCATTCCCAAACAGAAAAACCCATGCTTTCTCCTAAGGCACATGCATACGAGAAACTTCTCTCCCCCATCTCTTTGTGAACCACGAGGCCAATGTGTCTGGGTTTCTCTGAGACCAAGGCTGCTGTCCGGTATGATGCCACTGAAAATAAACGACAGAGGAGATGAAAACCTCCCAGTCAAGCACTGCTTTCCTGAGCCTGCTCCCCCATAGCATCTTAGGCTGTCCCATATTATGAAATGGACATGTTTCTGGAATTCTATTGCTTTTTCTGAGCAGTGACTTCTCATTTCACACTTTCCTCTCTTTAATGAGAAATTCTCCCCTTTAAGTCTCATACTCTTTTTGGTTTTCAGCATTTGTTTGTTTGTTTTGTTTTGTTTTGTTTTATGAGGAAGTAGATTGTTTTCTTTACTACCTGGTCAGAGTCCTTTGCTCAACTTTAACGTGCAGAACACATATTTCTCAGCAACCTGCCAGCTCCCTGCAGAGCTGGTTTCAATCTCCTTTTTCTATCTTTGGAGAGAAAAATTCAAACATCAGGTCTGACTGGCTGTCCCTCCTGAGCCACATCTGCCTTCATATGCTTGATTCTCCTGTGCAGAGAGTTTTGTAGAAAGAAATAGGTTCCGTTAGAGTAGGTCTGGACAACTGGGAACATTTTACTGACATGTGGCCTCAGAATTGTAGCCTGTGTCATTTTCTTTGCTTCTTTATTCATGCCATCATTGGAAAATGGCCCTTTCCTTACAGTTGTGGAGCATTAAGAACTACTTGTTCAGAATAGGGAGATGCCTAAGCCTCTAGAAGGACTTGCCTCTGAAGCCTAATGCATGAGTTTGATCCCCAAAACCATGTAAATGTGAAAGAGGCCAGTCCACAAAGTTGGCCTCACACCTGAAGCATAAGGTTTAATACATGTGTACATACAAACGCAAATGCACACAAACACACACACACACATGCACATGCACGTGCATACACATAAGCACAGCCACACACACACACATGTGTGTGTGTGTGTGTGTGTGTGTGTACACCTGCACATGCACACACACACACACACACACACACACAAACCACTTGGACTGGGAACATAGCTAGAACACATTCCTAGTGTGAACAAGGCCTCCGTTCATTCTCCAGAATCACTAAGTAAATCTGCTTCCCTTAGAAGTTCTCTTTACGTCCAAAATACATAACTCGACCAACAGAACCAGGAGAGGCTGTAGGCAGACCTCAGGTTAGGAGGTCCTAACTTGGTGTGCTAGTTACTTAGCTTCCTATGGTATCATTCTTGACAGGAACAACCTAAGGGAGGGCAGGTTATCTTGACTCACAGTTTCAGGGCTGTCATGGCAAGGCACAGTGGCAGCAGTGGCTTTGTCTGTGGGGGGTGAGAACCCACAGAATAACTCATTCACTTCTGGGCAGTTCAGGAAGAGTGTTTGGGTGAAACTAGAAGCAGATATCACCTTCAAGGGTCTGTTCCTAGTGGCCTATATCAACTGTTGGGCCTTGTGATCTAAGTGTTCTACAAGCCTCTCAGACAACATCGGCAGTTTGGGTCAAGTGTTCAAACCCACGGGTCTATGAAGGACATTTCACACTTTAACTTCTTAAGCTGGGTTGCCTGAAGACAAGGGGGTACTTGCGGTACTACACGGATGTGTCTTTCCAGCCCCTAGAAAGCTGGCTTTTGTTCTAAGGACAGATAAATTGCAATGTGAAAGTCACCAAGAGAACACTGAGAACTGTCTCAGGACACTTGGGAACTGTAGGATTAACATAGAAAGTACTCTCATGTGGGAAGAGGTTGTTAACTTTCATTGAGCACAGTTCCCCTCAGAATAGAAATGGATGGTATTGTCCCTCCTGTGCTCGGCCAAGGCACTGTTGGACAAGGTTGGGAACACCTAGGTGGGTTAGCGCATAATAATGGCTATGATGTCTGTGAGGAAATGAAGGCCTTGTGTACCCTGTTGGGGACTGCTTGTTTTTGTTTTGAGACAGGGTCTCTCATAGTACAGGCTGGCACCAAACTCACTATGTAGCCTTACATTTCTGACCTTGCTACTTACACCTCCCAAGGGTTGAGATTTTAGGGCTACTAAACCCAATTTTAAAGTTGTGAGGATTGAACCCAGGGCTTTGTGCATGTTGGAAAGCACTACATCTGCAGTCTGGAAGACACCTAACTGGAATGGAAAAGTAAAACTATATTTTGTTCTATTTACTTTGTGTGTGTGTGTCTGTGTGTGTGTGTGTGTGTGTGTGTGTGTGTGTGTGTGTGGTGTGTTCACATACACATGTAGGAGTCAGTTCTCTCCTTTTATCATGTGGGTCTTGGAGAGCAAAATCTGGTTCTCAGGCTTGACAATAAGTGTTGCATCTCATTGAACCACTGTGCCACCAAGGGAGAATTTTTTTTTTTAATTTTTCATTATCTCTCTCTGTGTGTGTGTGAGAGAGAGACAGACAGACAGACAGACAGACAGACAGACAGATACAAAGACAAGAAACACGAGGAGATAGAGTCAGAGACAGAGACAGAAAGAGACAGAGGGTATTTATGGGCACCACATGGGTAAATGGAGGTCAGAGGGTATTAGCTCCCTTGGAACTGGGGTTACAGACAGTGCCTTAATAAAGGTTTCCATTGCTGTGAACAGACACCATGGCCAAGGCACCTCTTATAAAGGACAATTTTTAACTGAGGCTGGCTGACAGGTTCAGAGGTTCAGTCCATTCACCACACGGCAGGAAACATGGCATTGTTCAGGCAGACACTGTGCTAGAGCAGAAGCTGAGAGCTCTGCATCTTGATCTGAAGACCACTAGAAGAACACTAACTTACAGGGAGCTAAGAGGAGAGTCTCGAAACCTATGTCCACAGTGACCAACTCCAACAAGACCACACCTCCTAATAAGGCCAAGCATCCTTACAGACAGCTTTGAGCCGTCACATGGATGCTGAGAACCAAGCCTACGTCTGTGAAAGGAGCATCACACACTTAATCACTGAGTCCTTTCTCCTCCTCCAGGGTGGAAATTGTCCTCATAAGCATGCCTCCGTGCTTCGACACTTCAGTCTATATGATATTTCAAATCAAATATAATATGTTAATTTATATTCAGGTGAGTTTAAAGTTGTTCATCACCTGCACTACTGAACCACATCTTTTCTAAAAGGATGTATTTGAGGCAGACCCTAAACACTGCTAAAATCTTAGTATCCAATAAGCATTTATGGCAATGCACACTGTGGACTCGTGTCTTATGAGGAATCTTTCTCTGAGCATTTCTCATTAAAGAAGGCAACTGAATGCTAATACTCATTAAAAGTATACATTAGCCGGGCGTGGTGGCGCACGCCTTTAATCTCAGCACTTGGGAGGCAGAGGCAGGTGGATTTCTGAGTTCGAAGCCAGCCTGGTCTACAAAGTGAGTTCCAGGACAACCAGAGCTACACAGAGAAACCCTGTCTCGAAAAACAAAAAACAAAACAAAATAAAAAAGAAATTTTTAAAAAAAGTATACACTAATTGTTAGACAGCATAATAGCTGACTACTATGAAATTTTAAAAAGCTTTAAAGGAAAACAAAAATTGCACACAACTCAAATGCATCAGTTTTTTTCTGTGTTCATACACATTTAGTATAATCATGGAAAATTTCCACAGTGTGGCTGCTTTTTAGTTTGATCTATTTGCTTTTAGTTGTTACCATGCTGGGGAATAAAATTCTGCCCAGCCACTCTACTTCCTCCAAACTCAGCAATTCTACATGGTAGTGTATAGTATCTCCTAGAACTATACTACACACATGGGAAATAGAGGGTTTTATTCTGATTGACTTTCTCTTGGTAACAAACATCTTATAATAGTTAGCACATTACCTTCTTAGTACTCCCTGGCTTGTGCGTAAGCTCTCTTCCGTGGGCTGGGACACGTAAGGTGCTGTTGATTTTTATGAAACAACATTGCAGAAGCACAGTAAGTAGGCAGTCTATGTGGTTGGCTGCAGTCCAGTGCCGGTTTTTTATTTAAACACGTCCTATGCATTGTCCTTTCACCCTTTTGAGGCTAAAAGACTTTGACATGTGTCTCCAGTCAAAATCTATGCAAGGAACAAGGGTTGGTAAGGCAATGTCGCTCATACTTGTACATAGTTAAGGAGGTCCCTTCAGAGAGGACACCATCAAATCTAGTGAGTTTGGGGGGTCTGCTGGGTTTTGTTTGCTGTGCTGAGGATGTAATTTGAAGGCCGATCTCTCGACTCTGGACTCCACTTGCAGTCTGGTGAGTTTGTGTTTAAAGAATATAGCAGGTACCAATGGGATGAGAACCACGGGTCCATCAGCTTGTACCATCTCTTGCTGGCATAACTTCTATTCTCATTTAGTCATGACCTGTCCCAGCATGAAACAAGGCTACTGCACAACAGCTCTGGCTACCAATAGAGCAGTGTTTTGTTTTACAGGAGGGCAAAGCCCACCCCAGGGACATTGATGGTCATAGGAAGCCCCCCTCTCTGCTCTTGCGATAATGATGCATTCAGATGGGAAGTTAGCAGGAAAAGGGCTATTTCCCCTGTTGTGAGAATGTAGTGCAATTATGTTTGGGATTGCAAGACATTCACAAGTAACTATCAAGGAAAAAAGAATGGGATGATGTCATTCTTTGCCAGGACAATCGCTGAAATGAAATCAGGTCACACAACAATGGTCTTATTCTGTGGTTGAAGCCGAAAGTTTTTAGAACAGATTCCTGTCCTGTGGTATTTCTCAGAAACAATCGCAGAGCTGCTGTTCACATGATCCTGTCTCCCCCTCAACCCTGGAGGCAGGGGGGAAAAAGCAGAATCTTTCCATCCAGTGGAAATAACCCACACTCACTCTAATCACTTGTTTAAGTTCACTATGGCACAGTTCAATCAAAAAGTGTCTTGATTCTTTCTTACAATACATGTTCTGTAAGGAAACAATACAGTAGCATGGCTTGGTACCAGAACCTGTGAGTTAAATCAGTATTACTTCTTGTAGGGGAATTCTAACACACTCAAGTTAAGAAAGAAGGTATTCCTCTGTGCACCCTTTCAGGAAGTTACTTTCTGAAAAGAAGTACTGCCCTGTGCCCTGATCCATTTGATTTGTGTTGACTGATCCTGTGTTCCTAATTCCAGCGGCAGGTATACTGAATGTCTTCTCTCTGAATACTATATTTCTTCTCTCAGGAATGGCCTAACTTGACCTCATTTATCTGCTTAAATTTCACAAGAGTGCATGATAATTACAAGTGAATGGTATACTTTCGAAGAAGCCATCCACAGAATAATTAGGCAGAAAGGTCATATCTGTTGTCTCTGCATTAATAGAGCTTCAAAGAAACTTGCCATTGGCAAGCCTTTTTCTACTAAGAGAATTGGAATACAATATGCAGGCTCTTTACAGAAACATCTGCACTTTGGAGACTTGTAGAAAATGCTCATTTTTGGTAAACCAGTTGTCTTCAAGGACATACATACATCCAGAATTCATGTCTTTCTCTTAGACTATGCGAAAATGTAAAGCAAAAATAATGCCATGAGAATTCACATTTATCTCCTTATTGTGTTCTTGAATTACTAGGGAGTCTGATCTTTTATCTAAGGTATATGACACATGGGTTTGAAACCCTTTTTGGCTACTGCTACTAAAATACAAAGAAGAGTATTTAGATAGAGTTCTGCAGGGGCAGATTCTAAAATAAACAATAATTTCTACCACCCTTATTTAGAAATGAAAGGTAGATTAGGTAAAGGGTGTTTAGAAAGGAGAATTAATTTTTTAAAAACTAATTTTATTTTTATTAGTCTGTATGTGTGTTCAGATGAGCAGAAAGGCCAGAACGTGGAATAGATTCCCTAACCTAGAGCTGTAGGTGGTTGAGAGCCCTCTGATACTGGTGCAGAGAACTAAACTCAGGTCTTCTGCAAGAGCATCCAATACTTTTAATTGCTGAACCTTCTCTCCAGCCCCGGGGCAGTTATTTTACACTTAAAAGTAAATAAATATTTCTGAACAAACTGTCAGCACTGTCATAAGCTTCCAAATTTCCATTTTCCTTCCTTTCTACTTCCTATCTAAGGATACCTTAGCTCCTTGTCTGTGTACACTAGCATTTAAAATACGCATGTCTTTTTAAGCAAACCTATTTATAAAGCAGGTAACTTTTTTTTTTACAAAACTGGCATATTACAATGAGATTCACAATTAAATTAAATTTCAAAGCTATTAACTTTTATGCATTTTATCAATAAGGGAGTTAAGTGAGTTGATGGGTTTTTTTGTATACTACAGAGAGAGTGGGAGGGAGAAGAAAAAAACCTAAATGCCCCAGGCATTTAATTAATTAGGTCTGTCCACATCCTACAGTTCATAGGAAGTTCGTCCAGCCAGAGGTGCATATGTGTTGGTGTTTAATACTGGAATGGCAGCCATTCCCAGTAGCCAGTGCTGTGCTGTAGAAATTCCAGGGGTTTGTCTCATGACAAGAACATGGAGCTAAGAAGCCAGAGCTAAGATGCTGGCTGTGGTGTTAGGCACCCAGCCCATAACTTTCTAGGGAATTAGAATGGACTTGTCTCATTTTTCCCTCACTGGGACGTCGTAAATAAAGAATGCAAAAGCACTTTAGGGGGAAACAGCCATAGGAAGCCACTCAAACATAACCTCCTGCTGTTGTAATCCAGAAAGACTAAGATAAGACATCCCGTGGAATCACTGCTTCCCATCAGGCCGCGCTGTTCCCAGCACCTTCTTCTCCCTCATTACTCTTTTAGCACAATGTCTATCTGCCCGTAAACAAATCCCAATGTGTGTTTTCGATGGTTGGCACGTATTCAAAATGGTTTGGCCAAGAAGAAAAGCTGTAGAATCCCCAGGGTTTCAACTCCATGTTCAGTGCTAGAAAACTGTAAGTCAATGTAAAACACAGCGAAGACCATTTGTGAGTGTTAGCATTGGAAGCAAAGAGAATTAGTGAGAACATAATGTGGTCAAAGTTGTTGGTGTTTAGCTAAGGGCTGGGTCCAAAACCCAGACAATTAGAAAGAAGACAGTGACCAAACCAGCTCCCAGGGGAGGTTTCTGCTGCTTTTGACGCTGATTGGCTCCTGTCGTGCACTAAAATGGTTGAGAGACTGTCATTAATGGGATCTTTCAGACAGAAGCCAGGTATAACCCCCAACTCAGAAGTGACATCTACAGCTTGCTGTCTGTGTGTGTCATGGACTGCTTTCTCTCCAGGGAAATGTTCAGTTGTCCTGTTAGCCTTTCCCACACTCAAGCATTAATTTATAGAAGAACTTCTCTCAAGTATGGGGTCTCAGGGTAGTAGTGCTGAAATGTCCCTTCTGGAGAAAAACAGGAATGTAGTTAACATTTCTCATTCGGAAGTCCATCTGATTTAAAGAATTTTCTCCCCAGGTGTGGAAATGTTAAGACAGAGATCATATGGCATGACTTGTGAATACACGTATGAGCACCCCTTCTAGCAGTTACTAACCCCTCAAGGTGACAGACAATAGTTCTGACTATACAAACATGGGGCTTTTGTTAAGCAGCAACTGAAAGCCGGCAGCCATTGCAGTCGATCTGGCTGTAACCACTGAAGTGTTGGCTTTTGCAGACGTCTAAAAATGCTGCCCACTTAGGTGGCCTTTGAAGAACTTTTCCTACCAGAGGGAGACTTAGGGGTTATCACCAACAAAGGTGTCCGCCTTGAAATGCAAATCCTTCTCATTATCCCTCATTTACACTGATCTGTGAGCAAGATGAACAGAGAGATTAGGAATACAGATTTCCACCTGGTTTGGAGCCCCTGCTGTTATCTAACTGTGACTTCATTTCTCTATTATGAGTCAGTTGGGAAAGTCTTCCAAAACGTACTTGCTGAAAGTCTCAGTCATGTCCTCACTGGGGGGCTCAGAGATGGGGAGTGGCTGCATCATGAGTGAGTTCCTGGACAGCCAGGGCTACACAGAGAAACCCTGTCTTGAGAAACAAAACAAAACAAACACAAAGAGCCTCTACTTCTGCTATGGGCTCACCCGGTCAACTTCTGTTTCTTCATTCCTCCTGTTGGTCAGCTCAGTCATCTTGGTTCTGGTAGGAGAGAAGGGTACAAGGTTGCTAAATATTGTAAGAGCATGCATAGGGGAAAAAAAAAAAAAAATATATATATATATATATATATATATATATATATATATATCAGTAATTATCCAAAATCTTTGTGTTGTTTAGATTTTAGAATAGTTACATACTTAATGTGATCTTACAGATGAGACCCATCTAAACACAAAATGCATTTACATGTCATGTGAACCTTGAACACAGCCTGATGGCAGTCTCATACAATGTCTCCCATAACTCTGTCCAGGAGATGATTGGTTATATTTCTGTTTGTTGTGCAGTGTAGGTACTAAAAGTAGAAAATTCTGGATTTTAAATTTATCAAAAGCTCTGGTGTGCAAGTTTTGCTTACGGCATTCACTAAACTGCCCTCACCATGTTTGTGGCTACTTGAGCCTTTGAAGGACTTTTCCAATAACTCTTCCTTCAAATATTTATCCATTCCCTCCACTTTCTCCCAGATGGCCACTACCTGTGTGTCACCATGGTTGATACTAAAATCACCCACCACCCTAGTTGCTGAGACAGAATTCACATTCGGCTTCATTGTTGTGGTTTTTTTCCAGTTAGTATTTCTGTTTATTTGGTTTTGATTCTGTTGGGTTTTTTTTTTTTTTAACACTTGCCATTACTTCCTTATTCCTTATTAGTTATTATTTTTTCTTAAAATATGTTGCAGTTAGAGGCAGGGCATCACTACATATCCCTGGCTGGCCTGGAACTCACTATATAGACCTCACTGCCCTCGAACTCGTATAAATGCCTGTCTGTGCCTCCCTAATGCTGGGATTAAAGGCCATGACTAGCTTCCTTAAAATTTGTGAACAGGGGCTGGAGAGATGATTCAGCAATTAAGAGAATCTTCCTGAGGTCCTGAATTCAGTTCCCAGCAACCACATAGTGACTCACAACCATCTATAATGGGATCTAATGCCCTCTTTGGCGTGCAGGTGTACATACAGATAGAGTACTCATGCGTATTAAACAAACAAACAAACATATCTTTTTTTAAAAAAAATTCTGAACAGATATGTAATTTGTAAGTATAAGCCTTCATAGGCTAATTATATCTTTTCTATTCATTTCCCCCAAACACTAGAGCTTTCCAGCCAGCAAGCACCCCGCCCCTGAGTTAAGTCCTAAACCTTTTTGTTCCTTTCCTTTCGTTCTGTCTTCTTTTCCTTGGGTGTTTGGAATTGGAGACAGGGCTTCACACATGTTCACACTACTCACCACTGAGCTTCGTTTTTATCTTTCCCAGCCCTTTTAAATTTCGGTTCTAGACAAGACCTCACTATGGCTCAGGCTAGACTTGGGCTTCGGAATCTCCAGCTTCCAAATCCTGCGTAGCTGGGGTTATAGGCCGACAGACACAGCATCTTTTTCATTCCCACATCTCTGTTGACTCCACCAAGTAACCTTCAGCCAGACCCATCATTTTCTGTTCATCCCCACTGGGCACTGAGATCCTTACAGGTAGTGATGGACTCTCACTGAGATCTGCATTGCCAGTGAGGGACTGAGGCTTCAGCACATGACACACATTATAGGAAATATTGAATGAAGGAATGAATAACAGTTGTTAAAGATATCTGTAATGGTTAAGGTCTGAACATTTAGAGGAGACTGATAAAGGCCTATGTGTTTTTGTAACATTTGCCGGTTTTCAGCAATGGAGAAATCAAGTGAGAAACCAGATCCACATAAGCTAGATCTCAGTGCTGGAGCTGAACTGGTTCTGTGCTGAGCTTAGTCCCCTGCATAACTTTAGAATTTTACCCAAAAGGAAGAAGACAGCATGTTTCCTTCCAGAGTCTACAGGACAATGATGATAAGACGCTGGGGAACAGAATGTCTGCCTTCAAGGGTTTCTGTGTATGAACAGTAGGATTAGAATTTCTAGAGCCTTCACAAGTACTCTGGTGGCTTTTAAATTTAAACATGATTGTCTTTTGGACTGCCTGTCTTGCACCTTCCTATATCAAAAAGTTAACTCAAAAGGAAAGATGGTTAAATTGCCATGAACGACAGGAAATGTCCTCTGATTCCATGTTCAAGGTTTTTTCCTAAAAATCTTTTCTTTAAGGATTTATTTGATTTTATTTTGTGTGTATGAGTGTTTGCCTGAATGCATGCATATGCACCACATGTATATCTTGTGTCCTTGAAGGCCAGAGTAGGGCATCAGCATGCCCTAGAACTAAGGGGTGCAGAGAACTGAACCCAGGTCCTCTGGAAGAGCAGCCAATGTCCTTAACCCTTGCCTGAGGCATCTCTCCAGCCCCTCTAACGTCTTAATTCAATATCTTGAAAAGGGGTATAATATGAAATATTATTCATAAATGAAAAATGTGAGACTTATAGAAGTCTCTTAAAAATTGTCGATGTTAAAAATCTCTATGTTGGCTACACCTTTTACCTAGCATAGCTTCAGTTTAGTTCTAAAGGGTCCCAAAAATTAAGAAGTAGTCCAACTGTATAACACAGAAACACACACTGTCTACTTTGTAGTTTAAATCTGGTTCTTACAATATTGTTATTATCAATATTATACAGTCTTTTAGTCTTTTAATATTTAATCTTCCTTTACATCTACAACAGTGGTTCTCAACCTTCCTAATGCTGTAACCCTTTAATATAGTTCCTCATACTGCAGTAATACACCTCCCAAATTATAATTATTTTGTTGCTACTTCATAACTGTAATTTTGCAGCTATTATGAATTGTAATGTAAAAATCTGATCTGCGACTCCAGGAATCCACAAGTTGTAGACCGTTGATCTACAGGATTCTCAAAATCAACTGTCCCTTTTCCTTCTATATTTCTAATCTCTTTAAGTTAATGGCAGTATTTTAGGTAAGAAAGTCTGCCCTGAGTATGATGTCCAGTCTCGGTTTGTTCTACTAGTTGGCTTTGGCAAGTCACCCTTTACCTCAGTTCTTTGATTACAGAACCCATGTGGAAATGATATCTTGACCTCAGCATGCATGTTGAGGACCCCAGCAATTTTAACAGTAGAACAAAAACCTAGTTCGTTATTGTGGTAAATGTTTCAATGTAGTGACTATTCTGTTTCATGGCAGACTGAGATGATGTTAAAAGAGCAGAGATGTTAAGTTGGTTGTTGAAAAACTGTTTAAAACTATGGGTTTAGTTTCACTTTGTTTTTTGATTGTTTTTTTTTTTTTTTTTCCAAACATTCTCCCCTTGGTTTACATTGCCCAGTTAAGAATTCAAAAGGAAGCCTTTGCCAAAGCCTCAGGTTCCACCTGGTTTGGGGGTGAAGCCACATGAAGCCTCTGCATTTTGAATACTTTCCATTTGAAAAGAGCTACCAGCCAGGGTTCTCTTTCAGGCCAGGCCAGGCTTCCAGGAACCCTGGCCAAGGCTTTAGATAAACCTGCTGGAGGTTGTGATTTTATATCAGATCCTCAAATGAGGCCACTCATCTAGGTCCACCTTTGAAAAGCTGCCATTGTAATGTCCCCAGAGTGCGTATAGCCATTCCTAAAGGGTGAGGTGGACTGACACCTTGGAGTGTAATGGGGGGAGAATTTTTCAGCCACTTGGCATTCGTTCACTCTAATTGGGAAAGCAGACAGGCTGGGTAGTAGAGGCTCTGGTGTCAGGCAAAGTATTTGAGGAAGGAATTTCTTTTGATGTCTCAACAAAAAAGATTTTCAAGTAAATAGCTTAGAGACCTATTTAATTCTTTTTTTTTTTCCTTTGTTTCTTCCTTTACTTAAGCATTCATGAATGCAACCAATATTCACCGAGCATTCCTATGGGCCAGGTGTGTTTTAAATGCCTGTCACTGTGGCAACACCTGAGCGGATCAGCTCAGGAAAACGCTTTGTTTGCGCTGTGTCAGGAGAGTGCTACAAGTGTGTGGCAGAGAAGACTGTTCACTTCATGGACGAGACAGGGATCTCAATATTCCCTTCAAAGGCAGGCCACCAATATCTGTCTTCCACTAGCCTTACTGCCCAAAGGTTTCACTACCTCCTGGGAACCCCAGAGGTGGTCAACAAAGCCTTCAGTGAAAGACCTGTTTGGGCACATCTAAGAATCAAACTATGAAACCAATCAGGATGCCAATTTCAGCCTTCAAGAGGCCAGTGCAGGAGGCTCACAAATTCAAATGTGAGCCTGAGCTACATAATAAGACACACTATAAAATACAAAACAAACAAACAAAAATAAAAAATAATCAAACTATAGAATATGCCATGCCTCATCCTAAGAATTTGAAATGTATCAGCGAGCAAACTTAGAGACCTAGAACTCTGTGGATATCATGTTCTAGTAAGAGGAGGAAGGTAATCTACTCGTTTCTACCAAGTCTATATAGTCTATTAGAACAGAGAGCAAAATGAGCAATTAGATACATTGCAATACTAAAAAGGAAGGTTTGCTGAGAAAAGGTTTGAATTTGAAGGACATAGAGAAATCGAAGCTGGGAATCAAAACTAACGTGAAAAGCCCACCATAAGAAGTAGTCTGGTGCAATATGGGAACCACAGAGAGTCTGTGATAGCTAACTGGAATCAGTGCAAAACAGTGTCAGGAAATGACATCAGAGTCGCCGCAGGCCAACACATGACCCATAGGCCACGGGAAGATTAGGGCTATTTCTCTGGAAGAAAGGGAAACCATTATTGAAGTTCATATAAAGGAATAGTGCTTTCTGACTTATTTTTCCAAAGGTTCTCTTTGCCATGCTGGAAGCAGACGGTAGATGAACAACAGCAACAAGAAGAGACTTACTACAAGGCTATTAAAATAGATGAGAGAAGCTTCAGAAATAGACACCAGCTATTAATAAAGGAAGAGCCACCAGTATTACCTAATCAGTTGGATATCAAATGTGAAAAGCATTTGGAGAGAGGAGGAGGGACAAAGGGAAGAGGAATGGAAAGAGGGATGGAGGGACTTACCTCAGCAGTTCAGTGGTTTCAGTTATTGAGTTGGGAATGTCTATTAGTCCTCCAATCAGAAATATCTTTAGGCATCTAGATCTACAGTCATTGGAAATCATTAGCACGGTGTCCACAGTGATGGGTTTAGAGAGAGAAGGTCTGTCGGCTTCTCCCTGTAGCATCTGTCATTCAGAGGTAGAAGAGAAGAGAGATGGAGCTGGGTGTGGGGAAGAAACAAGCCTGCCATCTCAGTGCTGAGGAGGCTGAGGAAGGAAACTATGAGCTCAAAGATAGCCTGGGCTCAAAACACTGTAAGCAAGGCACAGTGTAGAGGGGAGTCAATAGAAGTGCAAGGTAAAATGAAGCACAGAAGCAAAGACAACATATGGCAGCTCTCACAAGGATTTTGTTGTCAGTAAAAGTGGGACAAGAGTGTTAGTATTTTTAAGAGGTGGGACTAGAGTGGTGGCTCAGCAATTAAGAGCCCCTGTTAAGAACACATCCTGTGGAAGTTCAGATCCCACAATAAAAATAAATCTTAAAAAAAAAAATTAGAGAAATCGCAGCAAGCTTAGCATGTTTATACAGGGATGGGAATGGCGTGGGTTTTTTGTTTGTTTGTTTGTTTTGAGACAGGGTTTCTCTGTATAGCCCTGGCTGTCCTGGAACTCACTCTGTAGACCAGGCTGGCCTCGAACTCAGAAATC
>NC_034611.1:4946100-4947217 GCF_900095145.1 Mus pahari | reverse complement strand
CTGGAACTCACTCTGTAGACCAGGCTGGCCTCGAACTCAGAAATCCGCCTGCCTCTGCCTCCCAAGTGCTGGGATTAAAGGCGTGCACCACCACTGCCCGGCCTGGGAATGGCGTGGGTTTGAGGGGGAAATATGGAAGTTTAGACAAAAGAAGAGAGTGTTACTGGTGCCAAGATTTTTGAATATGTCAAAAAGATGGCACCTAACCCACAGATAGAAGGATCTACTTTTAAAATGTGAGCGCTGGAGAGATGACTCAAAGGTTATGAGCACTGGCTGCTCTCTCTTCCAGAGGACCCAGGTTCAAGGCTATTGGGATCTCCTACAATTATTCCTGCTTACTCAGTAAGGTGTGAAGCAGTTATGTTGAAGGTCAGAGAACAATGTGGGGAGAAGGGAGCTAGAGTAAAGTGGATGACTCAGAGGATGAAAGAATAATCCGAAGGAGAAATAAGGACATTTGTCCAGCTTTGGAAGGGGGTCATGTCACTCTAATATGACCTGAGAACACTCAGGATGGATTCGTGATTTTTCTCCAGGTATGCGCCACACAAATGCATGAACAGGCTAAGCAAGATGCTAGAGTGACTCTGGTCAGACTGTACCAAGTAAGAATAATAAGGTATTTGGCGGAGTACCAACCAAGGACAGGGAGGTGGCAGAGAAGGGAGCCAAGGGTGTGTAATAGGTCTGTATATAATTTCTTACTGGAGAAGAGCAAAAATATAGAGGAGCCAGGGCAGGGCAGGTGACAGAGGTTTGGTCAAAGGACTAAACAGGCTGTCAAGGCAAAGACTTGGAATTAACTCTGAGAAGGAATGACCAGAGCAGGCTTGGCGACCTGAGTCTTGATCCTCAGCATATACGCCAGAAGCTTGCCCTGGCAGTGTGCAGCTATAACAACAGTAAGCACAGAGATGAGAGTCCTGGAGTTCTTCAGTCAGCCAGTGTAGCAGAATCAAAGAGGTTTGCTGCGAAATAGTGTCCCGCGAGGTGACGAGCCATTGCAAGTGACACCCGACCTCAAACCTCAGCCTCTAGCCTCGGTATAAGTGCATATACGAGAGAGAGAGAGAGAGAGAGAGAGAGAGAGAGAGAGAGAGAGAGAGAGAGAGAG
>NC_034611.1:4908981-4946089 GCF_900095145.1 Mus pahari | reverse complement strand
AGAGAGAGAGAGAGAGAGAGAGAGAGAGAGAGAGAGAGAGAGAGAGAGAGAGAGCAGAGAACTGAGGAGTATGGAGTGTGTGAAGTTCCTCCAGAGGGGCCCCAGGGAGAAGGAAGGTTGGGGACCAGAAGTGATCTCCAAGGGGCAGGCAGGGGTGCTGCTGATCTCACAGGCAGTTTAACATCTGCAAGCACTCAGGCATGAGTGACAGTGAAAGTGAGGCTGGGACAAGGCCAGCTTAGCCCTGAGGAGCCCTTCCTGGGGGTCAGATGACAACTTGAAGCAGTAGGCCACAGAACCTGCTGATAGGAATTAATTTGATGTAAGATGTGCAATAGAGCAATAGAGTTAAAGAAGGGAACAGAAGAGAGGAGCGGTGAGGCTAGCAAACTTTGGGAGTCAGCATGTTAGGGATGCACCTGACTTCACATCCAACTTTCTGGGGCATTGAAAGATAGAAGAATGAAGCGTAGGCCTAGATAAATCAGTGCGTTGTCTAGAAAGTCACAGCTTGCTAAAGGGAAATGCCTAGATTCTTCTAGTTTCTTCTTCTAGTTTCACAGGGAAATAAACAGCAAAAGCCTTTGAAAGATGCCAAGTGTCAGTACAGGAGTCCAGTGTAGGTATGGGAGGGGTAGGCAAAATAAAACAACCACCTTCCCCAGAGAAAACCAAGCTTGCTAAGAGGCAAGGGAAATGGTGATTTCTATGCAGAACAGTGGCTTGGTTCCTCTTATATAGCTTTCCATTGTTTCTCTGCTTTGACAAAAGATCGTACAGGATGCGGTTTCTTTCAATGAATCCTACGCAGACTTTATTCCCACAAAAGCCATTCACAGTGTTTATCCTGTAACTGCAGAGAGGATAGAAACACTTTTTTTTTTTTTTTTTTTTTTTTTTTAATGTTCCACTCTTGATGCCAGAGAATTTTTATTTAATTGTCTGGAAATCGGGTATAGCACGGTGGGCAGGTTCTGCCTACGTCTGAACCTGTATAGACCCAGAAAATGCTCAGTGGGACTCAGCCTTTAGTTTCGTTTCCTAATGGTAAAGAGCTGTGCTTTCATTTAGAGCAAAATGGAGAACAGTAACCAGGTAGGATTTCCCTGGAGGAAGTTTTCTTTTCATGTTTATCACTTATGTCCTTGCCTGAGGGGAGGGAAGGCCAAATGACAGCGGGTAGCTCCTTTAAAAAACTCTGTAAGACAGAGGAAGCTGCTCTTGGTCTAGAAGAGCAAGTAGCAAGGGGAAAATCCTCCCTCAAACAGGGAAAGGACGTTAGGTTGATTCTTTACTGAAGTAGAATCTTGCTTTCTTCTTTCTTATAAATGGAAATATTATAAAAACTGCAGTAGGTGACACTCGAAGCAGCTTTGGTGACTTCATGTCACATGATGGCTCATTCAGTCCACAGATGTCAACGTACGTTTTTTCTCATGGCGCATGGAATGGAGATGCCCACAGTTAACATGGGAGTTCCCATCTCACTTAACTTAATGTAGATAACATGTGTTATCCCTCATGTATTTGTCCAGATATGTGTCTCCTTGGTGATTCTAGAACCTGACAACTTGACAACATTAACCAAGACACGATGTGCACTTCCTCTTGTTCCTGTTTCTTTGGGATGTTTTTGAGATAGAATCTCATAACGTAGCCTCGTTGGGCTTGGGCTCACATCAGTCCTCCTGTCTCAGCTTTCAAAGTGCAGACACTCAGCACACTTAGCCTTCTATCTATGCTTTCAGGCACTGGGCATTGCTCTGGGTGCTGAGGCCTCGGGTAAGGCATGTTCTATGGGCTCAGGAGCTGACATCCTAATATGACTGTGTGACTGCCATGATGTAACCTAAAGTCATCACTGCACGGGACAGGCATGGAGACCATTGCTGTTACTGCTAGAGACTATGAATAATTTAAGAAAGGTGTGGTGAAGATGAAGAGCTGTGAGTACTTGTCCTGAGTTTCCTGAAGCTCTGCAGTTCAGGACAACTAGAATCCTATTATTTATTCTCATATACTTCGGAAAGATGATTAGTTATTACTGTGAGGATTCCTAGAGTTTCCTCCCAGAACTGAAAAGCTTGAAAGGATAACTGATGTATAAGGAAGTGCTTGGCTTCTGCAGTTGCCTCTAGCTTTGGATACTTGAAGAGTAGCAGTCAGTCCTGTGAACCTTGATACCTAAGACTTATAAATACAATACTCTGGAATCCTTGAAGGTGACCCTAGATAAGACTCCTAGCAGTGAGGGATAAGGAGCCTGAACTGGCCATATCTGCAACCAGACGAAACTTGCAGTGAAGGGATTGGGACACCAACCCAGCCTCAACCTACTTCATCCTACAAAATGTCCTGCCTACAAGATGTGCTGGGGCTTCTCACCCTCCCTAAATCATTGTGGTCACGCCAAGGGCTTCCATGCCTGTCCTGTGCAGTGGAACAGAAATTGAGGGCATGGCCAACCAAGGACTGGTCTAGCTTGAGACCCATGGCACGAGAGGGAGCCCACCGCTGACACTGCTAATGATATTCTGCTACATGTGCAGACAGGAGCCTAGCATAACCTTCATCAGAGAGGTTCCACCCAGCAACTGATAAAAACAGATGCACAGACCCATAGCCAAATATTAGATGTAGCTTGGGGAATCTGCTGGAAGAGGGGGAGGAAGGACTGAAGGAGCCAGAGGAGTCACCACGGACAGCACAAGAAAACCCACAGAGTCAATTAACCTTGTTCCCTAGGGGCTCACAGAGACTGAACTGCCAACCAGAGAGCATGCGTGGGACTGACCTAGGCTCTCTGCACATATGTTACAGCTGTGTAGCTTGGTCTTCATGTGAGGCTTCTAACAGTGGTAGCAGGGCTGTCTCTGACTCTGTCGCCTGCCTCTGAGACCCTTTCCTCCTCTTTGGCTCCCCTGTTTAGCCTCAGTAGGAGAGGATATGTCTACTCTTACTGCAACTTAATACACTGAGGCTGATTGGTATCTACAGGAGGCCTCCTCTTTTCTGAAAAGGTATAGAAGAAGTAGATGGGGAAGGGAGGACTGGTGAAGGGGGAATGGTTGTCTGGATATAAAATTAATTGATTAATTAATTAATTAATTTAAAAATGTATTCTTTGACAATTTCAAAAATAATAAAAAGAAATACTGTAATCCATGGGTGGCTATGTTCAGGACATTCAAAATTCAATCTTAAAAGAAAGAGAACTTCTTTCCCAAGGCTATTTACCAATCTCTGCTATAAAGGAATACTTAAATCTGTGGACTTTGAGCAAGTTGCCTAAAATCTCATTTCCTATAAGGACTGAGGCAGGATGATCCAGAGTTTGAAACCAGGCTGAAGTACGTTCTGAGACACATCTCTGAAAACCGAGTAGACTTATGGACTTGTGGTCACAAAGATTAGTCTATCATTTGTTGGTTTTTACTTTTTTTCATTGGCTAATTTGTTGGTTGGCTATTCCATTTGAGTAACTATTTCTCAATCACTTGAATTTGTTCTGTAACAATGTTATGCACATATATATCGCATCTGGATCGCTCCTAACCCTCACTGTCTCTTACCTCCTTCTGATGTCTGCTAATGCCCTTTCCCTTATCCATGTCTTCTCGCTTTGGGACACACTGTGTTTAACAAGGACTATCTGTGTGTATGTACATTTGGAACCATCCAATAGAGCCTTGTGTGCTCACCAATGGGTACACAACTAAAACTACTGACTCCCTTTTCTAGAAGTTCAGCAAGAAGCAAGTAGGGCTCAATGAGCCTCTCTTTCATCCATGTCTGACTGTGCCCAGTCTTGCACAGGTGTGAGGCTAGGCGACCACAGCGGCTGTGGGTTCACTAGAGTTGTGTCTTGTCTAGAAGATGATATTTCACAGCCTATCTCCTTATCTTCCTGCTCTTACAATTTTTTTTTTTGTCCCCAGTCCTGAGATGTGAACCCATGTGTGCTTCAATTCATGTGTGGAAACCAGAAGACAATTTCTATCATGTGAACCCCAGGGGTTGATCCCAGATTGTCAGGCTTAGGTACAAGTGCCTTACCAACTGAGCCGCAAGTATCCCACTGGCCTGCTATATCAACTCAGCTAAACAAGCGTTGTGCAGCACTCTCTAGGGGGTATGACCTCCCCAGCCATGGGTTTTTATCAGGTTTACAGTAGCAGCCATGGCTTCCATCCTGTGGAGTGAGAATCAAATCCAGCCCATACCAGTACTGCTACTATTGCCCCAGTGGACACATCTTGTTTAGCAGGTTGGTATTTTAGTTCATAGAGTTCTGAGCTGACAAACTTTTTATGCTTCCATTTCAAAATACCTGTTCCTAGTAGCCCATGGAGAGACTACCTGAATTTTACTCTAGATTAGCTTCACAAGAAAGCTAGTGAAAAAATAATAACAGATTCTTGTGTCTAGGGGAGAACAGCTCAAAATACTTTAAACAGCAACAGACTTGTGTCAGTAATTCTTGATTGTCTTCTGTCAGTGTCTCCGTGCCCTGGCCTGCCTTTCATATTTGCTGACAGCCATCTTCTTTATTGAGGGTGCATTGCAGGTTGGGGCTAGAGAAGAGCTTCAGCATAGGCATCATGAACCCCAAAGTGGTTTATATGCAGAGCTTGATTTTAGAACGCTATCATCATTTTATCATCTTGTAAATTGCATCTTTAAAAAAAGTTGCAAAGAGGGAGCTGGTGAGATGGCTCAGGGGGTAAGAGCACCCGACTGCTCTTCCAAAGGTGCAGAGATCAAATCCCAGCAACTACATGGTGGCTCACAACCATCCTTAACGAGATCTGACTGCCTCTTCTGGGGTGTCTGAGAACAGCTACAGCATACTTACATATAATAAATAAATAAATAAATAAACAAACAAATAAATCTTTAAAAAGAAAAGGTTGCAAAGAGAATATTATAATAGAAAAACAAAATTTTACCTAAGAGATTACCCCATCAAAAGTCGTCAGGCAGAAACCAAAAGAATACAACAAAACTGTGCTATCTCATGTCATTGAGAAACAAATGAAAATTAAGACAAGTGTTCAGTGCAGCCAGAGGGAAGAAGCAGAGGTCACCAAGTACCATGGAGTCAGCAGGGACTTCTGGGCAGCTTAGGGACTGAGCAGGCATGAGCTTTAATTTCCTTCAAATACAAGTTCTGCAGAACCTGGGACTCCAGCTGCCTTCACAGCCAGTGTTTCTCCACATGGTCCTTTATCGCAAATACAGGCTATGTGGAAAGATACACAGAGTCGATGGCAAATCAAACAGCCATCATTCATACTGAATTACAGGTTTAACAAAAAATGAGGATTGTGCTGTGTGCTTTCTGTGGTGAGCACACTTGTGGCAGTGTCTGTGTGTTCACGTGTATGCATACATACACTGTAGGTTCCTTTTTCCTTTAGAATTTCAGGGAAAATGATGTTTAAATAAGAAAACCCCGGCAGTGGAAGGGCACTTGCTTTGCATATGCAGGGCTCTTGGTTCTCTCCAAAGCACCACAATAAGTCAATAAACAGATAAATAAGCTAGTTAATTAACCAGTTTCTCCAGAGGAAGGACAAAGCAGAAAAGGAGGCAATAACTGATAGGGTAACTTGTTGGGGAGATTAAAATTTTCTCCTACACTGTCCTCGATACCTTGCCTCAAACTGAGGGAAATCTAGCTTTTCAAGGATTTTCTTTTAAGGTTAAGAACTTTAAGCGTGCTGTATCTGGTCTGCCTCTTGCTTTCCCAGTAACTCCTTTATGCCTGCAGTCTCTTGTTCTCTAATCCTTTCCAGCCCTCTTGACCTCTGCCCCTCCATGACCTTTAGCTCCCTGCCTCCTGACCTTAGAAGTGCAGAGTTCAGAATTTTTCAGGGAGATTTTGACAAAACCACCTGCTGTTTGGTTCTGGTTTGGCTCACCAGATAGAAAAAAGTGAATGTAAATATGCTAAGACTACCCCTTCCCCCAGCTCAGCCACTCTTGTGACATGGGACACTTGTAAGGATGGACAAGAGCTTCTCCCTCCTCTGACCAAATGGGGACAGAATTGAGAGATAGTGAGTGGATTCTGATTTTTCTCTCATAAGGGAAGAGGGAAATGAAGGCCAAACTCCTAAGAACTCAGCACTGTGCTTTGCAGCTGGAATGACTCTTGATTTACCCCCACAGAAGTAAATTTTTCTTACTCATATACTTGTAAGCCCTGAGTAGACAACCCACATATCTGATGATCTAAAATTTGGCTTTCAAAAAAAAAAAAAAAAGACTTTGGGAATATAACTTAAAGAATAAAGACTCTTAGCTAGTCATGTGCCCCAAAACAAAGCAGGGTGCCATGGAATCATGGGGAGGAAGGGAGGCCATCAGTGTGTGGCTTCTGAGCTCTTCACCCTGGTGTGACATAATCGCAGCTGGAGAAACAGGAACAAACAATAAGACAGCTGAGGAACCACAAGTGGCCCGGCTTCTTGTGTATTTCAAGTTTCAGAGTCATGTTGGAAGATCAGTGAGTTGGCTACATGAAGGAGACCTGCATTCAGGGATCATCAAAAGACAAAGAAACCACCACAGTGTTAAAATGGTTGAGGCTGTGAAAATAAATTAGTAATAAAAATAATACTCAGATGGGACATTCCATGTGCCAACGGATCGCCTAACACTTTGGATACACTGGGTCTTTTAAAGCTCACAATCCCCATGAGCTAGGCACTGCTACCTAACTGAACTAATAATGAAACTGGGATTCAGAAACATTAACTCATCCGAAGTCTCACCGCTGCTAACAAGTGGCCAGGATTTCAGACCTCTCAAAGCCTATGGATCAATAAACCATCTTGTTCCTTTCTAAGGGTATCTTGGGTGTGAAAAGAGAGGCATGGAGGTTTTCTTCTGAGAGAACCATTAAGAAATTTCTTTGCACTCATGAAATTGATATTTGTCAGAGGTTTACTCTATTATCTGCTACATAACTGCTAAGTATCTTAAAATAGCAGTAAACATTGATCATCTGGCACCCTTTGTAATAACTCAAAAGACTGAAAATAGCTCATATAGACGGTTCTGGTTCAGAGTCTTTCAGAACATAGTCCAAGGTATAGAGCAGTGTTAGAGGGTTGGTTGAATAGGAGTACCCTCCTCTAAGGTCATTTACCCAAAGCGGGGCTTGATGACATGCAGTTGCCATCTCAGTAAGTAGGAGTCTAAGTCAGGAGATTTCCAGTTTGAGACTGACCTATCAAGTTTGAGACTGACCTATCAAGTTTGAGGCTGACCTATCAAGATTTCAAGTTTGATAGCAAGACCCTATCTCAAAGAAATAAAAATTCAGAACCCCAAGAGAGCTGGTGAGTTAGTGCTGGTGTAAAACTTTCGTGGGGAGCCCTCCCCACTTTAGTCTCGAGAAGGCAATGCCCCAAAACCATGAATAAACCATCTTGATGTAAAAACACGAGGTAGTTTAATGGCGGAGCTCCGGGACGATGCGTACCTGATGCAGGAGGCAGAGGCACCGACCTCGCATGGCATGAAAACTAGGGGTTTTTATAGGGGGAGGGGGAGGGGCTAGCAAGAATCGGCATGGTTACCCGTGATTGGCTCATTTAAACGTCAGCAGAATGACCACACATTTGCAGGATGGTACATGCAAAGGCAGGAATGCTAGGAGACCTGAGGGGCATGTTAGCGGAACATTTGGTTCAGTCCCAGGAATGTTCCAACAATGGCCTACCTGGGCGTGCCCAGGCTTGTCTCACTGTACTCTCCGCCTCAGGCTTCCAAGCTTACAAACAACTATTTTTCTGGACATAAGTTACATGAGTCCCAGGCCTCAAATTTCATTTTAAATTTCATTTCCCTTCACTGGCTTTCATTGATGCCTCAATTCCTTGCTGTACGTACTTCTCCACTGGGCTGCCTCAATGCCTTATGACATCACTTCCTCCAGAGTGGGCGACCCAAGAGAATAAGACAGAAACCACAAAGTTTGTTAGGACTTCCCTTCCAAAACTACTGCGTATCATGGCTACAACAGTGCAGCCATTGTCTGTATTGGATGAAGCTCTACAGGGCTATAAATATGTGGAGGCAATGGTCACTGGGGAGCCTGGGGACCACATTGGGGACTGCATATGGTGCCTTGAGTTTACTAGTGGTTTTGTTTCATGAATTGTAATGATATTTCTGCTTTGGTACAAGTTCAACAGAGAGATGAAACATCTGCTATATTATACTCAGTAGTAAGGGCAGCTGGCTGTGGGCATAAATATCTGTCCCAAGGACACTCCAGCTGAAGAACCATGATAGAGTCCCAGACTCTGCTGTCCTCTTGCTTTTCTATAACTGTGATGTCAAATGGAAGGTCTGCTCAGAAAGACACTTGACCACCATATGCTTTCTACAAACACAATAGACATGCTTATGACTGTGGTCCATGTTCACTTATTTGACAAATACTTCTCAAAAACATATTGATAGGCAGAGCATCATCTGCACAAAATCTAATTCCCAGTAGAAGGTTCCTTCTAGTATTCACTGAGTCTTATAGATAATAAAAATGATCTCAAAAATTCTTAGATTTTATTTTTTTTTATATGTATGAGTTTTTCCTGTGCACATTTGTGTGTGGGGGGTGTCTGTCTGTCTGTCTTTCTGTCTGTCTACTATGTGTCTGCCTGGTGTCCACAGAGAACAAATGAGCACATCAGATCCCCTGGCACTAGAGTTATGGATGGTTGTGAACTGTCATGTGGGTGCTGAAAACCAAACCCAGATCCTGTCCAAGAACAAGTGCTTACATTTTACCTACTGAGCCAGTTCTCCAGTCCCAAGATTCACTCTTGTCAAAGACAAAACATAAATCTCCAGAAAATTAAAACTTGTTTATCATTGCATGGTAATGTCTGCCCTGCCAGCACTTTTCATTGATACTATCACAAACAAAAACTACTTATCGCCATTTCCAGTTGTTCTTAATGAACCAAGAAGCCAAGTGCCCTGTTTGATAGCTTGTACCTGTGCCCAAGAATCAGCACAGCATTTTCTGCTCCACATAAACTAGTTCCTCTGATTTAGGAGACAGAAATGTAGTCAAACCATATCAAGTGTATTGCTCTCCCTGAAACGTCAATCTTAGTGACGACATTTGCATCAGTTACTTCAGAGTTGTGATTACAATAATTAAAGTTGCAGCTGAGGAGTTGGTGCTATTTCGAATGAAGGAGACCTGCACAGAGATACCGCATCTTCATTTGAATGAAAGAGACCTGCACAGGGACACTACATCTTCATTTGATCATAGAGGAATATTTATAGATTTTGTTTTTGCCTTGGAGTCGCTTTATAAATGTACACCCATTATAATCACGGCCCTCTCTTTCTCTTTGTCTTTCTCATAATTGCCATAGATACCATTTCCCTCTTCACTTCTGTTTACATAATGGGTCCATAGCTAGGCACCACAACAGGAAAGATATCCTGCTCTAAGCTGATTAAATCCATTGCCACCCTTCAACTTTGGGGCCAGTTGAGAGAGTTTTCACCCTTGCCAGAAGTGTCAGGCCCCCCCAGGGATGGACCAGAGGCTCCAACACAACCTGGTGGCTTTGCTGGGATCACTCACAGCATTGATGAGATTCCAGGGACAGAGTGAAGGGTAGGGTGAGAAAAAAGAACACAACTGACTCAAGCATTGTTATAGTTTTTCATTAAAGTTGCATATTCTTTTATTTTTATTTTTTAATTGCATATATTTTATTTATTTTTATTGTATTAATGTTTTGCCTGCACTATGTCTGTCTGCGATGTATGTTTGGTCCCCATGGAAGTCAGAAATGGAACAGGAATTACAGACAGCTATGAGCCATTGTGCTGGGAATCTCATACAGGACCTCTGCAAGAGCATCCAGTGCTCTTAACCTCTGAGCCATCTCTCCATCCCTACTTTTCAGTTAGGACTTACCCTTGAAGTCTTTCATATAGCCTCATAGTTTATATCACTTCAATAAAACATGCTTATGCATTGCTTGAGCATCTCTTACATACTTGCTTCTAAACAATAGGCACATGAGAAAACTTTAATCTTTCCTGGCTCTTAAAAGAATTTTCAATATTTAGAGGGGGAAATTCTTCATTTCTTTAAAAAGAGGGGTGGGAGAGAAAGAGGACAGTCACACACATTAACATTCTGGTCAGTGACAGGCAAACAATAGCTCCATTAGCATTGCAAAGAATAGCTCAGTAACCCCTCCTAAAACAACAAATTCCTCTCCAGTTCTAGTAACTCTAGGAAAAAGCTGCTCTTATACCAGAAGGAACAGATGTCCCCACCTCTCTCTAAAAGACCTTGCATGGTGTGAGCCTTAGATGCATTCTGCAGTTATAGAAAGAAAGAAGGAGTATACAAGAAAACTAACGCAGTCTAAGGCTATGACTCAGTGGTAAGGCTTGCCTAGTACATGTAAGAGCCTAGGTTCAATCCCCAGCACCACAGATCAGCCAACAGATGGGAGGGAGACAAATCCAACCAGCTAACCACCACCCATCTGCCCTGTGACCACCATAAATTTATTTCTAATTAGAATAATTTTGAATGCAGATAAAATTTAGAGACGCAAGCTGATGGCTCAGAATTTATCAGTAATAACATGATTATGAATCTAGGTTGGACTGATGAAGAACACTTCCTTGGAAATTATTTTCTATACTACAGTCTTCTGTGTGTTCCATTTTTTAAACAAAAGCTCTTGAAATGTTGGTCCCTGAAACCTCAGTCCTAGTCTGGCCTGAGGCTGGAGGCAATGGAGAGTGTTTGGATTGACTGTAGGCAATGGAGTGTCGTAGTGTCCAGCTCCCAAGACATTTAGGTTACTTTTCCAAAAACGAACAAATTGGGGAGGATGTGTTTATATACTTCTTTTAACTATTGCCTTGTCTCTACTGTAACATTAAAATTAAAGGCTTGTTATGAAGCCCCAACCTCCACACCCATAAAAGAGAAGAAGGGAGGGAGGGAGGGAGGGAGAGAGGGAGAGGATGAGAAATTTAAAAGACAAACAGTGGGCTAGCAGAAAGTATTTGCAAGAGTGCACCCATTTTCGAGGTTTGTGGGAGCGGTTATGATAATGAGAGAAACCATGAACTGAAGGAGGAGGCGGGCCCTGTGGATTGGTTGGGGAATCTGTGTTGATGCCATTACTGAGTCCTTCATGATGGAAGTTCAAGTGGGGGCCAAGCAATTCTAACAGGAAGCAGCTGCTAATTAAATAGACAATCTCTAAAGACCAGATGAAACCAGGAAAATTTGGGAACACTTATAATTGATGTGTTTAAATGTCTTTAGTATAATATTACATCTTTAGAGTCAAATAACTGTTTGAGAAATTCTTTTAAAAGTGTTAAATGATTCTAGGTCAAGGTTTTTTGGTTTTGTTTTTTTTTTTTCCGGGTGACCTTGGATTATCAGCTCATCTTCAAGGAATTATGTATATATCCTAAGAAAAGCACCTTGTTGCACTTGAAGATGCCAACAAGAACAGGGATGTATCTCTGGAAACGTAACCAGGCATACAATTTTATAATATCTAGTATTCCTTCTAGAAAGGCAGGAATGCTATATTCTGTTCCTCCTGCCAGTTTCTTACCAATTCAGATGAAACATTGATGGAGTCCGTTTGATCTTCCAAGTGTCATCAGTGCACCTCTTTGACAAGTGAGTGATTTAAAGCTGCTCATTCATTTGAGGCTTGAGAAAATGAGTCAAGATAGTACGTTGCCGAGGCAATTTGCAAAGCTGATAAGACCACTTATTTCTCAGGCCTATGAAATGAGTTGTGACTTTGGTAAAAATCAATGCCACGCATATTTTAAAAGAATTACATTTTAAAATAGTCCTAAGAAAAGTTGTCAGTCCATAGTTAGATGGGTGAAAAATTTTAAGTCATTCATACGAGGGCATGAAGATCAGAAATAATCCGCTCACTTCAACCACAAAACAAAAATTAAAACTAAATTAGTGTGTCCAATATAGTACGTTGCTATGTAGAAATATATGGATAATATATATTAGAATTTATTCAGTCTGAATGACGCTAGGCTGCAGAGAAGGTTCGAGTTTAATGATGAAAACACGGAGGACTAAGATGTACTCCCCTGGGGCCTGTGCTGGAGCTCAGAGGAAGGCACCTGTTCTATGTTCTCTGAATCTCCTGGATGTCTGCCACGGAAAGCCCCATGTTTGTGTGCCTGTGTTTACATGTGGCTACTGCAACTCCAGCTCCACTTCCTCTCAGCTTTAGATCAGTAGAGAACTGAGAATTGGCTTGCTCCACAACACAGACAGCAAAGCCTCCAGAGGAAGTCTCACTGGTCATGAGTGATCCAGCTTTGGGTATTTATCAGTCTTTGAAACCATCACTTCTGCTGGGGGAATGGGAGGCAAATGTACTCTAAATCATATTTCAATATAAAGTGGGAGTTGGGGAGAGATGAGGGGATTTCTAAAACACCGGATACCAAAGGGAAACAAACGGTTCCCATAAAACAAAATCTGTAAGCCAGGCATGGGGGTGCACACCCCTGGGGAACCAGGGACAGGGAGATTCCAGGCCAGCTTGGGCTACATAGCAGGACAAAAGCAAATGCTAGCGTTTGCTGCTCCAGCATTACCATCTTTAAAATAAGATGCTAGTCTCATATCCCTACAAATACAATAGAAATACAGGTACAATACAAGTGATGGTTGGCTTAGATATGATGAGGATTCTAACTGAAAAGTCGGTGGGGAACAGATGCTAAGGCATACATGCAACTGCCAGGAAATGGCACACCTGCCCTCATCCGATGACAAATCAGCAGGTCTCTGCTTTCACAACTAGCCCCTCCCACCCATTCCTTCTTACTACAAACATTGACTAGTTTAAACTTGGTCTCATAGCATATAAATTCTCCTAGCATCAATGCCATGTTTTACACACAGCATGTCACCATTCCTCATGATATTGTGGACTCACCGCACCTGTTGTCTATTTGGTACAGTCTCCAAATGTGTGTGTGTGTGTGTGTGTGTGTGTGTGTGTGTGTGTGTGTGTGTGAAGCCAGCCTGGGCTCCACACTGAGATTTTGCCTCTAAAACATTTATTTTAAAACACAGGATGAAGCTGCAAAACATAGACTTCCACAGTGTTTTTCTAGGAGTCCCTGGCGTCATTCACCAACTTCTATTCTCTTAGAGCAAAATACATTTTCCATCATTTAAACCAGAATGCCAGAATCACAAGCCATAGAATCAAGGCATGGCTGGAAAGCCTGGTGAGATGGTGGAAACCACCTCCCACCCAGCCTGATCCTCTAGGGATACTGGGAGGCTTCCTGGGGAGGGGCCCTAGCATGTGACTGCCTGAATGATGGCTAGTCTCCCACCTACTCACCACATGTGCAACCTTGGAAAATAACAGCATAACCTCCAAGTAGAACATGGAGGAAATGGTCTCTGCGCCAGGTCACATCAGGGTTTATCATTAGAAGCTATGGTTCATACTGCACTATGCCCATTTGAAAAAGGAAGGGATGAACATAACTCTTTTTTTATTAGATATTTTCTTTATTTACATTTCAAATGCTATCCCGAAAGTTCCCTATACCCTCCCCCGCCCCTGCTCCCCTACCCACCCACTCCCACTTCTTGGCCCTGGCATTTCCCTGTGCTGGGTCATATAAAGTTTGCAAGACCAAGGGGCCTCTCTTCCCAATGATGGCTGATTAGGCCATCTTCTGCTACATATGCAGCTAGAGACACTAGCTCAGGGGGTACAGGTTAGTTCACATTGCTGTTCCACCTACAGGGTTGCAGCCCCCTTCAGCTCCTTGGGTACTTTCTCTAGCTCCTCCATTGGGGGCCCTGTGTTCCATCCAATAGCTGACTGTGAGATTCCACTTCTGTGTTTGCCAGGCACTGGCATAGCCTCACAAGAGGCTGCTATATCAGGGTCCCTTCAGCAGAATCTTGCTGGCATGTGCAATAGTATCTGGGTGTGGTGGCTGATGATGGGATGGATTCGCAGATGGGGTAGTCTCTGGATAGTCCATCCTTTCATCTTAGCTCTAAATTTTGTCTCTGTACCTATATCCTTCCATGGGTATTTTGTTCCTTATTCTAAGGAGGAATGAAGTATCCACACGATGGTCTTCCTTCTTGGTTTTCCTGTGTTTTGCAAAATGTATCTTGGGTATTCTAAGTTTCTGGGCTAATATCCGCTTATCAGTGAGTGCATATCTAGTGACTTCTTTTGTGATTGGGTTACCTCACTCAGGATGATATCCTCCAGATACATCCATTTGCCCAAGAATTTCATAAATTCATTGTTTTTAATAGCTGAGTAGTACTCCATTGTGTAAATATACCACATTTTCTGTAACCATTCCTCTGTTGAGGGACATCTGGGTTCTTTCCAGCTTCTGGCTATTATAAATAAGGCTGCTATGAACATAGTGGAGCATGTGTCCTTATTACCAGTTGGAAGATCTTCTAGGTATATACCCAGAAGAGGTATTGCTGGATCTACTGGTAGTACTATGTCCAATTTTCTGAGGAACCGCCAGACTGATTTCCAGAGTGGTTTTACAAGCTTGCAATTCCACCTGCAATGGAGAAGTGTTCCTCTTTCCCCATATCCTTGCCAGCATCTGCTGTCACCTGAATTTTTGATCTTAGCCATTCTGACTGGAGTGAGATGGAATCTCAGGTTTGTTTTGATTTGCATTTCCCTGATGACTAAGGATGTTAAACATTTTTTCAGGTGTTTCTCAGCCATTCGGTATTCCTCAGTTGAGAATTCTTTGTTTAGCTCTGTACCCCATTTTTTTAATGGGGTTATTTGAATTTCTGGAGTCCAGCTTCCTGAACTCTTTGTATATATTGGATATTAGTCCTCTATCAGATTTAGGATTGGTAAAAATCCTTTCCCAATCTGTTGGTGGCCTTTTTGTCTTGTTGACAGTGTCTTTTGCCTTACAGAGGCTTTGCAATTTTATGAGGTCCCATTTGTCAATTCTTGATTTTACAGCACAAGCCATTGCTTGAAAATAACTCTTAAGCTCATCTTCTCTGTGTTTCTCTGCAGAAAGAAGGCTTTAGCTTCTTCTTTCATTCCCAAGGCAGGTGCAGGCACTTGATGATGTCTGTGCATTCCTCACAGCCTTTGGTATGCATAGTAAGGATCCTGAGTGGTTTGTTGAACGAATGTCCATACCCTAGCTGAAGGATGCCTCTTATCCCCAAGGTACCTATAGCTGCATTCACTGAAGGCTTCTTAATGATATTATCCTAGGATCCTATGGAATGAAACACTATTATCATTAATTATGTGTTTCCCTATACAGCTTCTGGTCTCAGAATTCATGTTAAACAGACATACAAATAACTAGCTTTCCCCCCCTCTCAATATGGATGTGGGCAGCATACTTCAAGAGTATGAGTCATTTCAGAAGGCTCTGCCTGTGCTTAATCGAACCTCTTTCTCCCCCCACCCCAAAAGACAGGATTTCTCCGTATAGTCCTGGCTGTCCTGGAACTTGCTCTGTAGACCAGGCTGACCTTGAACTCAAATATCTGAGACCTCTGCCTCCCAAATGCTGGAATTAAAGGCATGTGCCACTAGTATGCTCAGCATATGGGTGCTGGGGATTGAATTTAAGTCCTCAGACTTGAATGGTAAGCTCTTGAAGCACTTTACTGACTGAGCTATTTCTCCAGCTCCCTCCTCCTCCTCCTCTTCCTTCTTCTTTCTCTTCTTCTTTTTTAATAAAGAAAAAAACATTAGCCAGCCTGTTCGGCTTGCTCTTGTTTGGTTTGCTAGCTTATTTGCTTTTAGTTCACCTTTGTTTTCTTTTTCTTTTAACCCTCCAACTGTTAGCAGAGGCCTTGGCTCATCCATCTTCTAATGGGATGTCAGAGAACAAAACCCTTCAGCGGGTTTATGAACTAGGGCCATCCAGGACTCTAAAGGCTAAAGAATTCTAGCTTTAGACTCAGGCCAGAACCTCAGTCTGCAGATGACGCGAATCCACCCCAGCTTGGCAGGATGTTCTGTGAGGGAAGGGAGCGGTGCTGAGGCGTGGTGTCTGTGGAGAGAAGTTTGAAGATAAGAAGAGCAGAAATACTATCGTCCCTTCGCTGGTCTTTCTCTTTGTGAACTTAAATTCATCCCTGAAACAGAGCAGTGCAGCTTTAGCCCTGCAGCCAGATACTTCACGACATCCGGGGCAATCTTTAAAAAGACCAAACTGGTACATCTCGAAGTGACTTCCTCCTTCTGCCCTGGCATCTCAGCTGACACCCTCTGTTCTGGAAGGCTGAGAGACTGCTTCTGAATCAAATACCTTAGCCATTGCTCAGGGAGAGAATAATTTAAAAGTTAAGAAATGGCTTTCAGAATGATTGATAATAAAACCCGACTTGTTCATTTTTCTCATTCTCTTTCTTTCTCTTTCTTCTTTTTTCTACTGAATGAAATTGTCTTGAATTTAAGGCTTAGTGAGAAAAGAAAGACTTCTAAAGATGACCGATCCCACGCTGTTTGAAAAAGTATTTAAATGTCCCAATCTCACAGCCTACAATGATATGCAAATAAGAAAAGATCTTGTCTTCAGGAGCTTAAAAACTGCCAAACATGAAAGGCTGGGTAGTCAATTCATTTTGTTCCTTCTGATGCTGAGACTGAAGCCAGGACCTGGAGCGGGCTAAGCAAGTGTGCTGCTGTGGTGTCCTGCCCTCTCTAAAGAGTCAACTCACTTCTCAAAATATAACTAAGATGAGAAAGTATCCCTAAAAGATGGTATATCACCGTCTAGGCTAGTGTTTTATTGCAGTAGTGTCCACTAAGCTAGCTTCCAGATTCCAAGTGAACTTTGGAGAGGAACGGGTTGTCCGTTGGCGGAAAAACGCACAGACAGTCCCAAGAGTCCAGAGAAGGAACACAGAGTTTCTACGGAAGTGAGGTAGATACATAAGAGACAGAAAGAAGTTAAAGAAAACTTTACTAGAGGCTAAACCTTCTTGGCGCACCAAAAAGAACCCAGCATTTTAGTGGAGGTGAAATTCATTGGCCAAATATCAGGAAATTCTTTAAACCGTAAGTGTTTTAACTTGAGAGCCAAGTGTGAGAAGGCATTGGATTTTGAACAGGGGAAAAGCATTGTTCTGTCAGCATCGAAGAGTGCCTTAGTGCCTGGAGGAGCAGAATATTGTTTGTTTTCTTTTGCCTGTTTTTTAAGGATATGGATTGAAGCCACGTCCTTCCCACACTGAGTTTCCATCTTCTGGGCTACACCCCTCCCCTCTGATCTACACCCAGAGCCTTCAGAAAGAAAGATACTTGGGCTCCTGATTTGAAAGGTTTTGATGATGATCTAGCTGCTGCATGGGACATGTATTATCACATTTTGTCACATCAAGACTGTGTGTTGTAAGGAGAGTGTTTGCCTCTTGGCAGCAGGAAGTAAAGGGGTTGGGACCCCAACTCACTCTATTCAAGGTCATGGTTCCAGTGACCTACCATGCTGTCACCTGTCTGTCTCCCAAAGATCCCATACCTTCTCTGAGCATGACAGCTAGTGATCAAAGTTTCACCACCTGTGGGAGACATGCAAGACCTAAACTGGCATTAGTTATATAGTGACACCTTCATCAGAGTCATACGCTGTGTGTTTGTATGTCAGCCTGTCTGTTTGTCTGTGTGATTGGAGACACGGTCTCATTCACTATGAGGACTTGCTAGTCTTAAATTCACAGAGTTCTGCCTGCAGCTGCCTCTTGAATTCTGGGATAAAACTTATGTGTCATCATGACCTGCATGGTCTCTCTTAATTTAGCCAGATTAGCATGAACTCAGTTTTCTGTGATTCCCAGAAATGTCTAACTCAAGAAACTTTTAGCCTTCCTGCATGACACCCACTGCTAAAGAATTCTTAGAGAGGTTTCAGGAGAAAGAGGGAAGGGAAGAAGCAGATAAATATGTGTCTCTGGAAGGGAGAAATAGAGAGCAATTGAGCAGGATATCAGGGGCGGGGTGGTCAGTAGGAAAGAAACGAGAAAGGTTGCAAGTAGGTACATTAGTTTCTACTGGGTTCAGCAATGCCAACAGCTGTCATCTATGTACACTCGCAAGTATAAAGGTAAAATTTACCACCGACCCATGAGACAAGAGCTAAGTTAGTCTCGGGGAAGATTGACTTGACATTTCCGTTGACAAGCACAAGAGTTAACTAGATCTATCTCTTTCCCAAAGAAACCAAATAAGAACAAGCAAGGGACCTGCTTTTCCCTTCTGCATCACACACCAATCCAAGACTAGCTGGTACTCCTCCCATGAGAAAATGGAAATACAGACTTGGCCTTAGTGAGAGAATTTTTTTTCAATCAGCTATAGTGACTGTGTCACACATGGGAAGGAAGGAAGCGAATGTAGAAAGGGAAGATACCATTTTAGCAGTTGTCTCATTAAAGCAAGGGCACTTATCACCGAACGTGTATTTGAAAACAAAACCCAGAAGTTCCCCCGGGGAGATGAACTTGTAAAGAATGCATTTGAGAGTGTAAAGGACAACTTTGCTTCTAATTATTTATTAAGAAGAGCAAGCTGTTTGATAAAATATACAGGGATCGTGAAGATGTGTGTGTATCAATTATCAATTATGATGTCTGCATTCTATAGGACAGAGTACAATACCTACTTTTTAGGGGGGTTACTATTTAAAATTTCAGTTTGTGTGTGTGTGTGTGTGTGTGTGTGTGTGTGTGTGTGTGTGTGGTGTGGGACATATGTGTAGGTCAGAGAACAAGTTTATTCTACTTTTATGGGTTCTAGAGCTCAAACTTGAGTTGTCAGATTTGCGTAGCAAGTGCTTCTGTCCTCTGAGACATCCCATCAGCTCTGACATTTACTTTTTAATTACATGTAAAAGCATGGAAACATAAATACTTTATGATGAAAACTGTGGGCCCGCCTGTCTGTAGAGGTGATATGTCAGAAATAGAGAATGAGAAGGAAGTATGCCTTTTTATGGGGCCAGGTTACTCAGGGTTGGACCCTCTTTTGACTCTGTGGCCATCCATTGGATGGGATGGTGGCCTGACATGACTCTGGACACCATTTCTCTTTAGGCGAAGACCCAAAGTCAAATGCTTTCCTCATTCTCCCTCCCAGCTCATTGATGTCCTGTCTCACAGAAGCCTCTATTTGAAAGGTCAAGGGTTCTGCACACACTGGGGAAGGGGAAAGGGCATCTCAGAGTTAAGTCCTGTGTGCGACATTGACCAAGTTCCTCAATTGGAAACAAAGCAGGCATTAGTGAAAAACAAAAAGTAGTAAAATAAAGGAGCATGGAAGGATGTTGCTCGGAATTATGCGTAATACACATCACCAGTGTCATCAAACTGTGCGTTCTGTGTGAGGTCCCAGGAAAGAGGCTGGAATGAAGCCCAGTGGTAGAACGCCCTTAGCATGTACTTGATTCTCCTCAGGACCTCAATGGTTCAGCTCTAAAATGAGGCGCAAACAACTCTATTTAGTCTATTCTAGCTTTTTGCTTCTCGCGGTTTTTGGTTCTATGAGGCAGAGATTGCAGTGATCAACCTATTGTTCCTTGTTGTTTTCCTCTGAGAGCATTTCTGTTTTATTGAGAGAGAGAGGGAGAGAGAGGGAGAGAGAGAGAGAGAGAGAGAGAGAGAGAGAGAGAGAGAGAGAGAGTCTGAGTGAAGATGCAGCAGACTGGCAGAGTACTTGTCTTATCTGCAAGGCTCTAAGTTAGATGTCCAGCAGCAAACAGAAAAAGAGAAGAAAATACAACAGTTAAGTCCTTTAAGAAAATCTTCTAATTTTAGTACTTGAGTCTTATACTTGCAAATTAATTGTCACAGTACTCAAAAATCAATGCAGCCCACTTGACTCTGGACCACAACATCCCAGTATCTGCTCTACTGACTGCGAAGCTGAACTAGATTGAGGTGTGTCAAGCCACATACACACACCACAAATGGGTCCAGATCTGTCCCTTTGAGGTGTGTCAAGCCACACACACACACACCAGAAGTGGGTCCAGATCTGTCCCTTCTCTGCCTGGGGAGGCTACAGTGACCAGAGTGTTCTTGTGCCATCGGTAGCCATGTCTGCGTAGCCCAAGGCCTTGCACGGCAGCACTATCCTCCTTTTCTGTGATACCATATGAAGCAGTTTGAGAATCATGGTGTAGACTAGGCAGAGTTACCAAGTGACTGCAATTTCACAGTGGTTAAGCATAAATCCAATTAAATGAAGTAGTTTGGCTTGTGGATTCATATGTGTTTCCTTCTAAACTTTTCTAGCTTATCAATGACTACTTTAGGTTTTAGAAATTGACAATGGATTCTGTTTCAAACGTCTAAGAATAGAATGGAAACTGCATATTCATCTGAGTTTATAAAATCTTAGTTGAAGGCAAAATTGAGACACGCAGAACAAATTCTTTTTTAAATTCCTATAAAGTATAGAAATTTTGATGTCCCTCCCTGAGACTAAATTTTTAAAAATGCAATTTAAGTAAAAGCAGTGTTACTATTTGCAACTGAAAATTAAATCAGATAAGATTTATAATAGTCAAAGGGGAAAAGAAAAAATACCTACAGATAATAATGGTACATTTTAGATGTTTTGTTTATTATTTGTTTTTATTTGAGACACTCCCATACTCTAATGCATGTTGGCCTAGAACTCACAATCCTCCTGCCTCAACCTTCTGAGTGCTGATAAGTATTTCTAACCAATAAAAATATAAGGCAAGAAAAGAAAAAAATGAAAATGTATTAAGATTCATACATAGCAGTTGTTGGTGTTGCTGTCTTCCTGTTCAACATTAAGATTCTGTGTAAGTAAGACTACAGTATCAGTGTTCGCTGAAAATACTGATCTATTCAGAATCCTCATGTTGAGAGAGTTTTCATATCTTTGGCTATAGACCATGACCATTGCCCTCTGGAAGGAAAACTCAGGAAGAGTGTGGGCAGTCTGCCTGAGCCTATTGTTCTGTTACTGTTCCCGTTTTATAAGGAGGCTAAAGAGCCATGTATACTATGATAAAAGTCTACTTGAATCTGGGAGGTTATAAAGAGTTCATTTTTGTTTTTCATTCCCATGGCTTATGAATGATTGCTAATACTCTTTGATTGACGGAGAAACTTTAAATTATCTTAAATGTAGTTAAATGTAGTTGAGAACTTGTTACATGGAAAGAGAGGTTCACATCCCACTTGTCCCTACTTTGTAATTACACATTATCTGTGTATTTCTCCATACATTTATTTTACTTTATCTTGGTATTTTGTCTACAAGTATGTCTGTGTACCACATATGCCTGGTGTCCACAGAAGCCAGGAGAGAGTGTTCAGTCTCCTAGAACTGGGGCTACAAGACTGTGAGCCATCATGTGGGTACAGAAAATTGAACCCAGGACCCTCTAGGAGAGCAGTCATTGCTCTTAACTGCTGAACCATCTCTCAGGGCTCCAATTCTGTTTTCTCCAAATCTCTTACTAAACACAGGCTATTGTTTGTCCTGTTCCAAATATAAAACAAATGCCTCTGTTTGGATTTAAAAGACAAATGTTTTCCTAACATTTTAAACCTAAAGTGGTTGTTGAATGAGGAAACGAATTTCTTTTAGTTAAGAAATGTCAGTGAGATTTTGACTGCACATAAAAGAAATCAAATTTGGGCCTACTGTCATAATGGAAGGCAGGCATCTACCACACAAACACTAAGCACTCGATCTTTGCAAATAGCCACTGTTCTCTTACAGAACCAGTAACCCTGGTACTGTCTTTCTTCATGACATCTCACTGGAAAGCCTTCAGACATGCAAGCATGTCACTACTGGGAAAGCTGAGAAATGTCACTTAAAACTGAGCATGTAACCAACACAAATTAAGTTGCATTTGTGTTATGAGTGGAGAAGATATGAGTGATAAGCTAGGCAGTCAACAGCTATGTAATTCACAGCTATTCTAGTTTAACTTACAAGTGTGTTTTCCTTAGCAAATGGCCACAGAAATGGAAAGAGGTCAGAATACAGAGGAAAATGGGTGTCACCACTATAGCAAACATGAAAAGCCCCTCATGGCTACTCTGGCCAGCACTGGTTTGTGCTCTGTGACCTTGCTCACAGTCAAACAAAACAGTAATTTCAGGTTAATTTCCAATAAAAAAAGGTAATTCTCACCTCCCTCTCCTCCATGCTTCCAATCTAGAAAATTTATGTTTCCCAATTTCTGTCCAGTGGGGGATTACTCACCCGAAATCATTCCTTATTTATTTAAAATTCTGATTTGTGTCTGTGTGTCTGTGTGTCTTATAAAAGCCCACTGTTCAATGGGCTGATTAAACTTACTTACTTTTGTTAAAACAGCATCTGAAATGTTAAAAATCAGCATACTCTTGAAGCTTTCTCCTGCCATTAAATCTCATTTATTTTATAGATGTTTTTCCCGCTGAAAGTTGTTGTTTGCGGTTCCGTTAAAGGTTTCGTCAGAAGCAGCACTTCTGTGGTAATCCAGCAGATTGTCATGCCAGTCACTGTGTCTGTATGTTTTCCCTGCATTTGTTCATCTGCAAGTAAGGAAGTCTGAAACCAACATTTCATCGGGTTATAGTGAGCAGAGCCAATGAAAAGGTTGACAACAAAGTGTATCTCCTCTTTGCTTCTTTGTGTCTTAAATTCGTTTGTACATTTTCAACCTCTGTGCTTGGCTGCTTGCACTGACGACTCTTTACAAAAGAGCATACTAAGATGAAAAGGATCTAATTTGTCAGGGGAAATCTCCACCAGCCTCCAAGTTAGGAGGCCCTAGTGTGAATTTCAGCCATCAGCTTTCTCTGGAACCCTACAGGGGACAAGAGGGGGCGGAGCATTCCTTCTCTTCAGTTGAAAGCATACAGTTGATTACCTATGCCAGGGACCTGTGCTATGTTGTGAACATGAAAGATGTTTTATCTGTGAAAAAAATAGATGTATATTTATTAGAATATAAGTGTATCTTATAATATCTTATAAATGTATATCTACTAGAATATAAGGTATAAGGAATTACTTAAACATTTGACAAATCCGGCTCAGTTATTCTCAACATTTATTAAGCTTTCAGAAATGAGCTGGATGGACAGCAAAGGGGAGTGCTAGCTAAGATATGGTTGCTGAGCCACCAAGTCGGACTCTCCTTTGACTTGACTGTTAAGTATGTTCTTTACCCTTAAAGATAGATGTCCAACTCCACTGTGGTGTCCAGTGTACTATTAGCCTAGAAAAATAATGGACGTGTTCCCGGACACCATGCTGCTGCTCACAATGTGAGTCTGCCCATCCTTCAGGATGAGAGCAGCTGCCCAAACACTTTGAAACTCTGTTACATCCGGTTCTCCATAAGTATCCACTCAAAAGGGAGCAGTTTTCAGCCATCTACTATCTCCCTAGGGCCTCCTGAAGAGCCTCAGACAGGTGCCCAACCAAAGCCTGCTCAATTAACAATGCTTATGGGAACTAGAAGAGATGGAAGTAAGAAATAACCAGTAGGCTACTGTCCAGTCCAATGTCTGGGGTGGGATGGGGGCTTCTCCTAGATGCAGAAGATGGCAAAGCAGGAACGTAGGCATGTGTCCTTGGAACATAATCCAAGAGTCTTTCCTGACTTCACTGTGAGTTGTCTAGCGAAAAGTAAACAAACATGAGAAACCCAGGATGAATTCTCGAAAACCCATGAAGGATGCACACCCAAACATCTGTCCTGGCAGTGCGCTGTTGATCTTCCTCTCTACTGTGCTTGAGCCGTCTTTTCCTGGTTTGAAGCACCAGACTCATAATGCCTACCCTGTTATCAATCTCTATCTCGTTAGCATGTTGGAAGAGATGTGCAGAGGCATGGTGTGTCAGCAATAAGTATGTACCAACAGTAAGAATGTAACAACAATAAGAAGTGATCATGGGCATCAAAGCACACAAAGCAGCAGGGTGGGAGAGGCTACAAAGAATCCCAGTCAGTGCCCTGTCTGCATGTGGCATCTGATTCCCAGTGTCCTTAAGGAAAGCTTGAGGGATCTCAGTAACGATGTCAGTGAGGAAACCTAGGTCCTCAGAATAGTGATCCTGTCTGCAGTGTGCTGTGAAGGTCAGGAAATATGTAATTAATTTCAAAATGGGCATGACTAAGTTATATCACAGTATACATTGATCCCTGCTCCTCTTCTGCCAGAACAATATACACCCCCCCCCCAAAAAAAATAGAACTTCTTTCTCCCCAACCAATTTTGGTGCTGGACCAATGCAGGTGAGCAGGGCCCGGTGCTGGATGCCAGATGCGCAGCCTGGCAGAAGCATGTAGTAGCATTTGCAGTTCTATCAGCAACGATGCTGCTGTCACACGGTACAAAGTGAAAATGGCACTTTGCGACTATGGGCTGCTGCCTCCTCTCATCACTCAGTGAGAGGACACAGTAGAAGTGACACAGCCTGGACCAAGTCAGTCACTACACCCAATGGTTTCCATAACAAAGTAAGAGACCACTCTCTGTTGCACAAATTCTGCTTGTAAAAAAAATTGGTTCCGTTCTAAAGATGGTTCCCTTTTCTTTGTTCTGAGTTGGAGCCTTTAAATAGTTAATAGAAGGAATTATGGGAACTTGTGGGTTTGAAACTCCTCCTTTCCGCTATTGTGATAGACAATTAAGGCATTACTGAGAACAGCCTTAGAGAAAACCTCACTAGAGATGGTGGAAAACAGATGCAAGCAGCCAAGTACAATATCCTAACTGGACTTAGCTGCCTCCACCCTGCACTAGGAAGCCAAGCCTCAGGAGGGCTCCCATGGGTGTCCCTGCTTGGACCTACTGAGAGCTGTTGAAAAGGGGGATGTCAATAGGTGGAATTTCCATGGACTAGAGATACTGCAGATGATGTCATTAGGGTATGAAGTAAGGACAGCTGGCAGCCACCTGCCTCCTTTTAGACAGTTTCGGGAACTGTGGAGTGAGGAGGGTGGGCCACTAGAATCACACACAGCCTCAAAAGGAAAAGTCAGGTTCCGTCTTTTCTCTGTCTCTGGAAAGGGAAGCGCCCTGAAACTAACACAGCCTGAGAGTGACTGATTTCGTGACTGTGCACAGATTATTTCACCTTCTGTCTCAGCACCACGGATTAATTAATCATGGCAAGTTGTCCCCACTCTACAATGCTAAATACAAATACAGGAGACCCTCTGATTCATGGAGTTGTGTCTCATGGTCTTGAATATTCATGTTTAACCATGCCAGTCCACTCCCTCTCCCAGCAACCCTGCTTTATTTTATTGAGCTCAGAGGAGTCCCTTTCTGTTTACAAGGTGGAAGGCGGGTTGGTCTTACTGAGTGGCTGCCGAATGGAAGCCCTGTTTTGCTCCCTTGAGATATTGGAAAGCTTGGTACAGATGCTGAAAATACCCCTAACACCTGCTCAAAAGTCTCTTCCTAATAATTTTGCATGTTTAGATACACAGAATCTTGAAAGTAAAAAATGTGCTTCAAAAGAAAGCACAAAAAAAACCCAAAAAACATTTACAGAGACTTTACTGTGGGGGTCATCCAGTTTCTTCTTCTGTCTGTATTTGTTTGACAAGAGCCCTCTCCTTACGAGAAGAAAGATTACTAATGTCTACTATAGATCTGTGGTGTGGTGTGGCTCAAGTCCTGACTGTGAAAGGCATGACCTTTCTCGCCATGTATTAGTGAAAAATCCTTGTGGGTAAACGATGAAGTGGCGTCGCAATGCTGGAGAGGTGGACCTCTGGAGAGTCAAGGGCAACAAGGGGAAAGGTACTTAGAAGTCAGAGGTCGGTGTCAGGCCCATGGAGGTGAAGAATGAAGGAGAAACAAGTGTCCAATGGTAGCTGGGGGTTCCATGAACAGAGGACAGAAGGCAGCTGCTCACTTTGAGGCTGTGCTAGAAGGTCCTCCCTTGAGTCAAGTAACTAGAACATCCAGGCTTCAAATTACTTCTGCAATGGGATCTAATGGGTCCTGCACCTAACAAGAAGCTCTAGAAGGTGCTGCCGCCACAAGTGTTGGGATAGACAATGCAGCTTGTAAGTTTGCAAGCTTGACTGTCTCGAACCATTGAACTTGAACGTGCCTGTTCAGCTCCCTCTGCATGTCCCCATCTTTGCCCTACTCTTCAACCATGTGAGGAGAATTCAGCTCAGAATGCTCCCAGGTTACTAATGGTGCCTTGCAGATCACAATGAGTTCGTTTAGTCAACGGATTTCAGAGGATTTTTTTATTAGATATTTTCTTTATTTACATTTCAAATGTTGTCGCCCTTTCCTGGTTTCCCCTCCAAATATCCCCTCTCCCCTCCCTCCTCCCCCTGCTCACCATCCCACCCACTCCTGCTTCCTGGCCCTGGCATTCCCCTACACTGGGGCATAGAGCCTTCACAGGACCAAGGGTCTCTCCTCACATTGATGACTGACAAGGCCATGAGAGAATGTTTTCTAAGGCAACTGTATTCATTGACTAGCCTCTCACAGAGCAGGGTATGGGTGAGGGAAAGATCATAGGAGAGATTGACAGAGACAATTGTACAGGATCGGAAAATAGCAGAGGGCTGTATAGCTGCTCATACCAATAACCCCAGCATTCTCAAAGCTGAGGCAGGAAGGTGACTACAACCACACTGCCAGCCTGGGTTACATAGTGAGCTCCAGATTAGCTAGAGCTGCATTGCAAAATATTATCTAAATAAAAAGGAGTGGGAGAGGAAGCAGAGAAGAAAATGCCATTAAGAAACCTCCAAAGTTACCTCCAAAGTGTGGATACTTCCATCCTTCTTAGAAGGGGAAACAAAATACCCATGGAAGGAGTTACAGAGACAAAGTTCAGAGCAGAGACTGAAGGAAGGACCATCCAGAGACTGCCCCACCTGGGGATCCATTCCATAAACAGCCACCAAACCCAGACACTATTGCAGATGCCAACAAGATTTTGCTGACAGAATCCTGATATAGCTGTCTCCTAAGAGGCTCTGCCAGTGCCTAGCAAATACAGAAGTGGATACTCATAGCCATCCATTGGACCAAGCACAGGGTCCCCAATGAAGGAGCTAGAGGAAGTACCCAAGGAGTTGAAGGGGTTCACAGCCCCATAGGAGGAACAACAATATGAAGTAACAGTACCCCCAGAGCTCCCTGGGACTAATCCACCAATCAAAGAAAACACATGGTGGGACTCGTGTCTCTAGCTGTATATGTATCTGAGGATGGACTAGTCGGTCATTAATGGGAGGAGAGGCCCTTGGTCCTGTGAAGGTTCTATGCCCCAGTACAGGGAAATGCCAGGGCCAGGAATGGGAGTGGGTGGGTTGGGGAGCAGGGGGATGGGGAAGGGATAGGGGATTTTCAGAGAGGAAACTAGGAAAGGGGATAACACTTGAAATGTAAATGAAGAAAACATCTAAAAAAAGAAAGAAAAGAAGCAAGTCACCCATTCTGTCTCTAATCCCTAATAACACTTAACCCAAAGTCATCATGGTATACAGCAATAATTTAATAAACACAACCAATTTCTACATCATTCTGGGCCACTGCCAGATTCTGTTAGCCCACCTAAATCAAGTATTTGAAAAATTGTCTTCTTCACATACTGAGGGGGAGTATGTAGAAGACGTGTCAGACATGTTGAAAACAGTTCAGATATTTTTTGGAGCAAATGTGGTGATTTTCAACAGTCAATTTTTTGCTGTGAAGATGGAGTGTGCCAAATGCTTGCCCTCTCCAAAAGGTAGTCCTCTACAACAGCCCTGTCAGTTTATGACATCACCAGTCAGCTCAGCTGCATTCCGCCTTGTGATCAGCCCACTGCCTTAGCTAGAGTTTCTGTCTGAGATACCCAACCTCATGAAAACGAGTGGGTTGGCTTGAGTGCTGCCGACTTGATAGCTATACAATAGACGAACAACAGTACGAGCATTGATTTGGAACACTCTAGGCCCGTTGTACAATCAGTTGAACTAAAGTAAGTATTCAAACTTCCAAGTGAGCTTCCTGACTTATGCACTCGACCTCCTAGTCCTTGTCTTATGGTGGAGCTGATCTCTGGAATAGCTCCACTGCAGCGTCCAGGGCCCTGATACTGAGAGTCAAGCATGGTAGAGTTTGTTCTTCCAGGAAAGGAAGCTTCCTTCCGCACAGCCTAGGGGCTGGAGAGAAGTCAATGGCTTAGTTGCCAGGAAGTAAAAAAAAAATTAAAGCTAGTTCTTGGATTTTGAGTCCAGTCTGGATCTTCAGCTTCTCTTTCTGGCTACACTCTCCAAGAAAATGAGTTAGCCACATAAGTATGCAAACTCTGGAAGATTTCTGATTTGCAACAACAGGAAAATAAAGGCACATGCAGCAATTTTCTTCCATTATTTTGGAAATCTTTGATTTACAGTAGCTTGGCCTTCCATCCAGAAACCTATCAAATGTTACCCTGGATACTTAATTGTGACTAAATACAGAAGCTTCACAGGAAACGTGCACAGACATCCTGAGCTCCACCAGAACTGGAAACACTGGTAAATGCTGGGGCCCTGGAAAATCAGTAGCCAGACTCAGTGGCTAAGAATCTACTCTGGCGACTGATGACTATGAACTTGCCAGATGTTATTTGGCACGTTTGCTTCTTTTTTTACGGTAGTGGGCCAGCAGACTGGTGTGCTTGTCATTCAGGCTTTACAAAGGCTTTCTTCTTAATGGCTCAAGCTCCTCTTGAATCATAGCTATTAAGTTTCCAAATTTTGCTCATTGGCCCATTAGTGAACACTGTTTTACTTTCTTCTCACTTTTACATACAAATTTTATGTCGAGACACAATCTGAACTTGCAGGGCTGTGTTTAACTTTGTTCCCCTCAGTTAACAAGTAAGAATCATTTACTTTCTATGTGTCGCCAAGCTTATCCATATCATTGACAGTTGCTGTGTAAGAATCAAGTGTAACAAGTAAGAATCATTTACCTTCTGTGTGTCGCCAAGCTTATCAATATCATTGACAGTTGCCGTGTGCTTTCAAAGCTTGGACATTCAAATCAGTACAACCCCAAGCCATTATAATCTCTGGTATCAGTTTCACATCAGGTTTTAATAACACCTCCCCGCCCCCCTCCCCACTTTTGTGGAACCAAATTGGTAAAGAGAAGAGAGTGCGTAGGACTGCTTTGAAATAGGCATTGTTCAGAATGGCCGCTAGTGGTCGGCTTTCATGAATGCCTGGTTTTACTTTCAGGGCACATCAGCTGGTTTAATTACATCAGCTCCTTCTGTGTGCCACAAGAACTGCTCTTGTGTGTGCTGAGAAATGAAAGTTGGAAAACAAAGTAGCGTCCTTAGTGAGAAGCTAAATTCTAGGTGTGGAAGTCTACTGGGTGTGGGAAGCTGAGGAGTCCAGATGAATGTTAAAGACTAATGTAAATATTCCAGGGATAGTAGACATCAACTTGCTCAAACATCCATGAGCAAAGATCATGGTCTGAGTCAGAAGCCCAGGAAAGCTTTTGTCTTACAAACAAGACAAGTATCAACTTTAGGGACTAACGTTGAATAAAATGCTTCCACTTCCTAAAATGTTCCCCATCTTCTGTTCCGGCAGTAAAGCAAGACATTCCTGGGGTAAATTTCAAGTTACTACAGGTCCTAGACACAAGCAACATCCTGTAAACCTGTAAATGTCAGTGACTTGATGGCTATAAACCCCTGCCCTGGCGGAGCTCCTCGGAGCTGATCTGGTTCTGTGTGTGTTGAGATTGTGATCTGAGATAGATCGATGGGCTAGATTGGAAGAAAATGCTGTAAGTCCCGCCGGCGTCACTAAGAATAGGCTGATAATTTGCCGTCCTTCTATGCTCTATGGAGAAGATGAATGAATTGATTTTCCTAGTGGTCTTCCACTCACTTCTCACTGGTTACACTGTCACATGTTCTGTGACCTCAGGCCAGGCTTGTGCTCTTCCTGACATGTACAGCTATGCTTATTAGTCAGCTGGGGTTAAGTACACAGCCACAAAATAGCAAGCCTGGGGATCTTGCCATGAAAGGCCTGGAATGATCTAGTGAACTAATGGGATAAAAGACCTGAAAATAGTATTTCCTGGTATAACTCCTGAAGTAGACTTTTCAAACTAGCTGTATATAACTAACCTGAATTTTAAGCTTACTTGAAAAATGTCTCGGAGCAAAACCTTTGACTTTAATATGGCCACTGGACTATTTTATAGCTATCCTATAAATTATAAGCGTTTAGTTATATCTTATAAATAATAAGTGGGAGAAATTAAATTAACTTCCATGATCTGCCCTGGGCTAGGAGCTAGAGTCTTGTGAATGGAGAGGGGAGAGTGATGGCGGGGGGGGGGGGGCAGGCAGACTAGATTCCTTCTGCCTCTTTTGAAATGTTGGCCAATCCTTGAGACTTCTGTCTTTGTGACCACCAGTGTGACCAAAGCAAGCTTTTATTTCCAGTTTGTCACTTTTAAACTCCTGAGAGCAGCTACACCTGTGAGGACCTTGCTGCCACAGAAAGTAGGTCAAAGGAATCCACTTAGCTGTGGCTTCATTTCTTACAGTGAGGCGAGGAGTTTCTTCCTCCTGCAGAGTTTGACTGTGGGATAAGTATGTGGAGAAATGCTCTTGAAATAGAGATGTTCCATCTTACTCTTTTGAAAATAAATGTTTCTTTCAACAAATATATATCAGAAGAAACATAAAATAGCAAAATAAATCTGAGTTGTGCTAGATTGATGTACATTACAGAATCAAAACGAGGTTCAACATGTCTAATAAAATGGTTCCCCACTTCTGAGCTGAGTCATGGAACATGCTGTAATCCCAGAGCTTGAAATGAGGCTAGCCTGGGCTAGCACCTCGTAGGTTTCAGGGCAATCTCTACTACATAGTGAGGCTTTGTCTCAAGAATTAAACCTTTAGAATCCTATATTGCTTGTCTGTAGGACCAGGATTTGACCTCTGGACCTTAAAGCGTGTTAAACATGCCCTCTGCAACTGAGCTACAACAAGTCTTTGAAAAGCATGTTTTTAGTGCTCAGGTTGTTTAATGTTAACAAGTGATTATCGTTTTTCATGATTCATGAATCTAAGTATAAATACATTTCTTCATTACTTAAGACTCTATGTGTCTGGGTATAAATAAAGTTATACACAGAACTTAAGGAATGCACATGTCAGTGTATACACACACAAAGATTAAGCATGAAGGACTGGTAGACCCGTGCCTGTGTGGAGCATCAGCAACACCCAGCTGAAGCTCCTTCTTCACAAGGCTTCCCAGCATTCCTGCACTGGGTATGGCCATAGCTTTAGTTGCGTACAGCCAGTGAAATGTTCAAAACGTCCTGGGTGCCTTCCATGTTAAAGGCATGAAAGCTCCCTGCAAAATTCTAGTTTTTTTGTTTGTTTGTGTGTGTGTGTGTGTGTGTTTCCCTTTCTTGCTGCTCATTCTATTTTCTGAAGCAGTAAGAGAACACTGCTTAGTTAGCACACATCCATGGGGAGAAGATAGCTACAAATAGAGAGGCTGGTCTCAGGAGTGCTTGCTGCCCTGTCCAGCACCTGGATTGGGCACATGTACATGTGCACGAGCAAATATTTTAAATAAACAAATTGGCTATATAAATATGTAAAAACAAAGACAAATAGATATACCCAAGACTTTATTTCTATTTCTTTTTATCAAAATCATTGCCTCTGTTAAAACTACTTTAATTGAATTTCTTCTCTCTCTCTCTCTCTCTCTCTCTCTCTCTCTCTCTCTCTCTCTCTCTCTCTCTCTCTCTCTCTCTCTCTCTCTCTCTCTCTCTCTCTCTCTCTCTCCCTCTCCCTCTCCCTCTCCCTCTCTTTATCCTTCTTACATACATTACATCTGAGCCACAGTTCCTTTTCTCCCCCACCTCCCAGTTCCCCACTATCTCCCTTCTCCCCCAGATCCACTCGTCTTCCATTTCCCTTCAGAAAGGAGCAGGCCTCTCAAGGATATCAACCAGGTTACAATAAGTCTAGGCACCTTCCCTAACGTCAGGGCTGGCCAGGCAGCCCAGTAGGAGGAAAGGGGTCCCAAGAACAAGAGAAAGCGTCCAGTGCACCCCCTCCCACCTGAGGCACTTTCTAGGATTCATCTCCCACTTCTGGCTACATGATGTCAGTTCCTTAAGATACTTTGCATCACCCACTTCTAAATATTAAGTTATTGTTGGTTCTTTCCATAATATTTAGGTGTCTTTGTTTTCCAAATTCATAATCCAAGATAACTGAACAAACAGTGTCGATCCCAAATTTCTGCATTCTCCAAAACGCCCATAGTTAACTCACTTATTTTTGTTTGTGTTTTTTTATTTTCTCTGTGTGTATCTTGGGAATTAAACCCAGTGCTTTGCACAGTTGGGCAAGCATTTTACCAAGCTAGAGCCGTGACTCCATTAAAACTGTTTTTCTGATGATTTTAATTCTTGCTATTATAAAAATTAAGTTTCAAAGTTTGTTTGTTCTGGTGTGGTGTAATGTGTGTGTGTGTGTGTGTGTGTGTGTGTGTGTGTGTGTGTGTGTGTTCACTCTGTGCAAGTACTCTACCCCTTAAAAATCTAAGTTGATTGATTTCACACATGCAGCAGAGTACTGAGAAAATCCTATACAGTTTGAATAAAGTGAAAAATGGCGTACGGGTCTATTCTCCCTCCACACTGCAGGGGTAGCCTGCACTAAGTCTGTGAATGATAAGCTGTAGGTAAAACACTTGTAAAACAAAAGAGCTAGATTGCTTTTTCATTTGTGTCATTTGTGTTCATTGTTCACTGAGACGGGTCTGCCCTTTACCAAGGCTGTGTTAGAACTGGTGACCCTCTGGTCTTAGCCTTCTCCATTCTGGGATCACAGGAGTGTGCTACCATACCAGACAAGAGTGTCTATTTTGCTCTCCTGAAATATATTGTTCTGGTAGACATCATAACAGAATCTGGCTGCACATCAGTAAGTAGCGGAGGCAGCACTTGCTGGACTGAGATATTCTTTACCATTACAGCCACACTTGATGAATTTAGAGAGAGGCTGAGGTGGGAGTCTCAAACACATTGATGGATTTTCACACAAGTTGCTTTTCACTCATTGTGGTTATGTGCACTGAATTATACAAGTCATAAATTTTGGGACATATTATTTAGCAATATCAAAAGTATAATCTTTTGATTTGTATTATAATAATTATTAATGTCATCACCAATGTGATTGAAAATAAGCTTTGTGTTTTAGGAAGCTAAAGAGTTTTTGTAAGTTGGGCACATTTTCTGAACTTCTGATTTTAGCTTGAGCGCTACAAGCTTTATTTCTGTTATCAGTGGCAAATAATGTCTCTTCGGGCCCTTGAAATAGTAGACCCATCTCATAACTTGAGAAAATGTCTACAAAATACCCACATACAAATGATTGTGTCAAGTAAACCTTGCTGCTCCATGGATAAATGAATGGCTAGTTTAGCTTGGGGCTCAGAAATCGAAGTGCTATTCCCTAGACGTGTAGATGTGTGGAACAGGGACTTCTGCATGCATCTCAGCTTAACCACAGAGTAGTAATAGGAAAATGTGTGTGCTCAGGTTCAAAGGTTTATAAAATTAATTCCTTTACTGCTTCAAGTGAAGCCGGCATGTATAAACTGGAGCAAGACACTCGTTCACTCACACTAAGGCCAATTCAGCTTTCCTGCCACTGCTCTTACAGCCTGGGGACAAATATCACCAAGGCAGAAAAAAAATAATGTCTCAGTATTTTTATCAACATGGTTCTGACCTCGTAGACCTTTGGCAAATACTCAGAGTCCTCCCAAAAAATCACAGGCACCATGAAAATTTGCTTTTGTGAGCATTAGCAAAGCTCTGTAAGCATTTTGGCTCCATTCCTCTTTAATTTTGTGGTAATCCCGCTTTAATCTGGGAATGAAACTTAGGGCCTAGTGCATTCTAGACAGATGCTCTACCAATGAACCTTTAAAGATCAGGGTAAACACTCTACCCAGCCCCTCTAAGTCCTCACACTAATTGTCCACACTAAGGGCTTTGGGATGCCAGAGCCCCTAAAACCTCCTGGGAAGATGGGATTCTGTTCAGTTTGAGGTTCGGTTACACATACCTCACAAAACCAAACTTGCTCTCATTGGCTTAAACTTCCCTTTTATTTTATAGACGACTTCAAACAAAATGCCACATGCATAGTTTCAGTTGATTACCCTAAACAAATCCCTGTAAACTCCTCACACCAAATGACAGTACCCATATTTGGGGTTTTCAGTCTCATGGTTCGGAGTAAAGGCAGGTCGTATCTGGTCTTAATTTGACAGTACAGCAACAGCATCCCTCAAGAACACTTGTCAAGGGTGAGAGAAAGAGGCAGAGCCTTCTTTACATGGCTTCCCTTGGCTATTCATTTCCAAGACAAATGGCTAGTCTCTAAGGATGCTTGTCTTGTACCACAAAGCATCTAATTCAAGCGTGACATCCTGACTCTGCTATCAAGTCCTGCATTGTTTTTTTTCCCTGTGGTTATGTTTGTTTTGCTTTGTTTTTGTTTTCCATCAGGATTCTCTCTTTTTCTTTCCTCACTTTATTTTTCTCTAGAGCTGGAAAACAGGGAGAGGATGACAGGCTCGAAAAGGTTGTCTTTGAATAAAGAACTGTGTGTGTGTAGTGTTGGCTTTGCTCGTTAACAACTACTTCTCACATGTGCTGGCCAGTGCTCTACTGAGGAGCCCCTGATTTGAAAGTAGGCTTGGAAAGTACCCAGGGAGATGAAGGGGGCTGCAACCCTGTAGGTGGAACAACAATATGAACTAACCAGAACCCCCTGAACTCAAGTCTCTAGCTGCATATGTAGCAGAAGATGGCCTTATCAGCCATCATTGGGAAGAGAGGCTCCTTGGTCTTGTAAACTTTATATGACCCAGCACAGGGGAAGGCCAGGGCCAAGTAGTGGGAGTGGATGCGTAAGGGAGCAGGGGCGGGGGTGGGGTATAGGGAACTTTCGGGATAGCATTTGAAATGTAAATAAAGAAAATAATAATAATAAAAATTTAAAAAAAAAGAAAGTAGGCTTGGTATTTTTTAAAGATTTATTTGAAAGTTGTATGGGGAGGGGTATTTATGCACATGCATCTGTACAGATGCCTCCCACGTCCAGAAGGGTCCACTGAATCCCCTGGAGCTGGAGTAGAAGACAGTTGGGAGCTGTCCTATGTGGGTGCTGAGAACTCCCATGGAAAAGCCTCGGGCACTCTCAGCAGCTCAGCTGTCTCCCAGCTCCCCCACTTTTATTTAAATACCATGAAGCTTTGCTTTTCTCTAGCCCCTGTGTTTTTCAGGGTGTGTTTTTGTGTGTTTCTGGACAGTGACAAAGGACCCAGAGTTACCTCTAGATAGATGTGTCTGTCGCAAAGTTCAGTATCTCTTTACTACTCTGTTTACACGCTTTCTGCATGAATTCATCCTGGGAGCGCGGGTGGGCCCTGATGAAGAACGCAAAGTTACAGTCACACAGGGAGACTAAGTGCTCTAGTTCCACTGCCCAGCAAGCTGACCACTCACTGCTAATAAGAACATTGTGAGCTGGGTGTGTGGACCCTTACCTGTAATCCCAGCACTGTAACCAAGTCTAAAGATGTGGGGACCCTTACCTGTAATCCCAGCACTGTAACCAAGTCTAAAGACAGCCTGGGCTGCACAGCAAGACCCAGTTTCAAGAAAACATACTAAGAACAATCATTGTAGGACGCAGAGGCAGGCCTGAGGGAGTAAATGTATGCTGCTGACATGGGCACGGCTATGTCAAGGATCCCAAGGACCCTGGGGAGAAGGGCAAAGCCACCGCAGTGAGGCTCAGAGAAATGTCCAACTTTGCTCAGGGCCTGAGTGTGATAGTTGATAATGTGTGCAGAAAATGTCTTCTCTTCACCCCTGGATATTTATGGCCTGAAGACAGTTCCCCATCAGAGATGGCTCCTACTGAGGTTAGCTAAGTCTATCTACTTGATCCAGCTGCATCCCATAAACCCTGCCTCCTTGTTGATTTCTTTATGATAAACACACATACTGAACTTCTGGGATGCTGACGGGCCAGACCACCCAACCCCAGCTTCCTGTCCATCTGTGTGCCTTCCTGTCTTCCTCATTCTCCTACCACCCCAGTCAGGTCCATCCCTGAAACTGGGCTAGCAGTGACAAATACCAATAATAAATACATGGTAAATTTCAAACATTGCTAAGACCCCATTCTTTACTATAGCTAGATTCCAAATTTAGCAGCAAATACTTGGTAATGCTAAACATAATTGATCCACAGCGCACACATATGCACAAACATCACATTGTGTACCCTGCATGGATGTAAAATTAGAATTAAATTTAAATATCAATTTAAGATAGTACCTTCTTCTTGTATTTATTTATTTTGGATGCTGAGTATGCTTGTGCCACAGTGAGTATGTAGGTCAGCAGACAGCTTGTTCAAATCACTTCCCTTTTTCCACCCCACCATATGGGTTCCAGAAATCAAACTCAGATCAAGTCCCCTTGTGCACCAAGCCATGTGATTCGGCTCTGCCTGCATCATTAGCCCGAGGAAGTTCATGGGATCAGTGGAAGCAGCATGACTTTACTCTGCGCTTTACTAGAACACGATTTCAGACGCGGTTTTTGCAAGGCGCTAATTGTCTGTTTCCTGAAGGAAGAGCTAAAGGAAATTAGATAAGGAAAAGAACCACTAGCCATGTTGACTGGGTTCCAGGAGGGCTGTTGGCGTAATTGTCAAGAGTCTTCTGCTCCCTGTGTGCTAACGTAGATCACTGCCATGAGCTGTCTCTACATTACCCCTGTTAGGAGAGGGTGGGTTACACAAAGCAAGAAAGCGAAGTCCAGCTCACTCTCTTCACATACTCTTTCAGCCTCTGCGAGGCAAGAAAAGTCATAGACTAGGACCAACCCTACAGGCTTGAAGGTCTATATTGAACAGTTCATGGCAAAAAAAAAAAAAAAAAA
>NC_034611.1:4856748-4908269 GCF_900095145.1 Mus pahari | reverse complement strand
AGAGAGAGAGAGAGAGAGAGAGAGAGAGAGAAATTATAGGCTGCAGAATGAGAGACATTGAAACTGTATACAAAACAGTTTTTTTTAAAATAATAGGGGCACAAGTGTGCATGTTTGCACAAAACAAGCAACGTGGGTGATAGGATGCACACATTCTTTCTTCTTTGGCTGCCTCTTGCCCATCTCCAAACTTCGGAGCATGGGCATGCATGAGGACAGCTTCCCCTGCTCTGTGATGCCTGCGCCTAAGCACTCCTGCCCATTTATCCTATGCCAGCTTATTGTTGCACATCAAAATACAGACCCTCAGGTGTGGCGTGGAGAGGCCGATGAAGTGGGCTGCTGCTATCTAATTAGTTTCATGAGAAGCTTTTGTGGCATAACAGAGGAGAGGGAAATAAAGAGCCCCTCGCTGTCTTTTCAGAAGTCTGACAGATGAGCTTTCTGCAGATTAGTGTTCCGAAGTGGAGGAGCATTTTCCCAACCCTTTCAGACGTCTCCTCCCGTGCAGCTTTACAAAGATTTCTGCTATGCTCCCCTCTGGATTTCATTTATTTATCTCTACTGTGGCCGGGCGGCCACTTGCCTCCAGCCTCAGAGCCAAGCAGGCATCTCGTTCTGCAGCTTAGTTAGATCCATAGCAGCAAAACCAACGCTGTGCTAGCTGCTCTGAACCCTGTCCTGACAGCAGGAGGGGACGCTGCCATCCAAGGTGCCACCGGAGAGCCAAGGACTGAACAGGAACAACCGGGCTGTCAAGATGTCTCCTGCTCTGGTGATTGAGGGGCACAGTTAGGAGCCAGCCTCTCCGGGGCTTGGAGAAGGTGGCTCTCTCTGTCTCTTACTTGTTAGGAAGTCTTTGTCAGCAGAGATGACTCTCCTGGCTAGTGAGTGACACGATGCAGATGATGAAAGACAGCTTTGCGTTTTATTCTTCTTGGCAGACAGTCACTGAGGGATGCCGACGATCAAGGCTCCCCTAGCATGCCCGCACCAGCCACTCTGAGCCTTCCCAGTGGCCGTGTCCCCTCATCCATTAGTCTCATTCCCCAATCTTTTTAAAGATGCCCAGGCCACTGTTTGTACAGCTGCTTGGGAAATGGAGATGCTATCTGAATCACTGATCAGCAGTTCTGTGTGTTACCCACTGCCTTTTGCAGAAGAGGGGGGAAAAATCCACGTTCCAAGACATTACTTTAGATCAAAAGCCTGTTTTGAATCCCTTAACTGACACTGCCTTTGTATTTTCTCCTCTCTCCTTTCTAGGACTCCATCTGCAGATGTTCTGAAAACCTCTGAGTCTAGAAATTGATTATTCACCCAGGATACCTAATTCAAGGTATTAGCCCTTGTCAGAAAGCTTTTACATCTGAGCTCGGTGCTGCAAATTACACTTTGGCAATAGCTGGAAACGGGAAAGTTGGATGGAGAATAAAGGATAAAAGTGATTTTGCAAAATAATCAAGTATTTAAAATCTCGCTGATGGTAGTGAGGGTCTGCTACCTGTGACCCACACACAGCCAGTCCTGCCAGCCTGCCTGCCAGCTCTGGCTTATTTGCCGAGCCCTTTCGCTACACCCGTGTTTGGGTTTTGATTTAATTCTCACCCTTTTCCCGTTTTCTCTTGACACTTCCTCCCATCCCCTACACCCCAGCTCCCAGAACTCAGTGGACCAAGGAGTTTGGAAGTCTTTGCAACCAAGCACAATGAAGTATTCCTGCTGGGCTCTGCTGCTGGCCGTGTTGGGCACACAGCTGCTGGGAAGCCTGAGTTCCACTGTGCGGTCCCAGAGGTTCCGAGGAAGGATACAGCAGGAACGAAAAAACATCAGACCCAATATTATCCTCGTGCTCACCGACGACCAGGATGTGGAGCTGGGTGAGAACCTGACTTTTTGATTTGCCCGTCTCTTTTGATTCGAATGCTTTCCAGAGCCTCGCCTGTACCCGCGGTATCAGTGGTCCCTTAGAGGACCGGTGCTTTGCTAGCTGCTGCTGACAACCATCTGGTTCACACACTGACCTCGTACAGCTCATAAACTATTTGATTTGTTTCCCTATTACCTCTCTGGTATTATATCCATCCTGTTACAGTATTAAAGAACACTTTCAAACAGGAGAAGAAGATGGGAAACCTAAGATAAGCCTGGGAATCCACAGAGGTCCTGGGCTTAATCCTGTACGTTATCAACTCTGGACCAAGGGAATGGTGGCTCACTCCTGTAGTCTCATAACTTGGAAAGTAGAGATGAGAGATCAGCAGTTTAAGGTGATCTTAACTAACTGTGTAATTTACGTTTGAGAGCTACATGAGTTAAGTGTGTCAAAGTTCATGAGAGTGTGACTTTCTCTGAATGTATATAAAAGATTAAGTCAAGGAGTTTTCAATGGTTACTTAGAGAGTGATTTACCCATTCACAGCTTGTTGCAGTAACTGTACAACTGTAGATGACTAGGCTCAAATTTTCATTCATTCATTCATTCATTCATTCATTCATTCATTTGAAACAGAATCTCAAGGTATAGCCCTGGCTGTCATGGGACTTTCTATGTAAATCAAGTTGGCCTCAAACTCAGATCTGTCCACCCCTGCCTTCTGAATGCTGGGATTAAAGGTGTGCACCACCATGCACAGACCTAATATATGTAGTTGAAATGTAGCAGTGTTCCACATATCCTTGAAGTAACTCGCCATGCCTGGTTTTGCACTTTTGGAACAGTATCTCCTGAGTTTATTCAGGAGTACTCAAATGAAGTGTGTCAAGATTTAGTGGTTTCAGCTTACCTCTAACATCATGCTCTTTAACTGGGCCCTTATTTGTAAGCCCATAGCCAAGATCTTCCTGAGTAGTTCATCCTGCAGGCTGTCACCACCACTCCCCAACTCCACTGCTGTGCCCCCATTCTTTGCTCCAGGTCATTGATCAAATGAGCCTACCTGTGCTGTTCAATTTGACTATAGGGAGGATTTTGCTGGGAGATCCCAAGGCTTGAGCTGGAGGATCAGACCATGAAATAATGGCAAAGTTGATTCTTGGGGTTTAGCTGGGAGCTAATGTACTAAAGGCCCCTGGGGGGGACCATTGTTGAGTCTGCTCTCTCATTTCATATTTAAAAAATAAAAAGTATATTGACTTTCAGGGTCTTTGTCAAAATGAAAGGCCATGCACATATGGCTTTATGATGAATACTCCTGGCTGTTCATTCATATTCAAAACCTACTCATTCACAACCAGGAAAAGAAAATGTAGGACTCAAATCTGACTTCACCTTCCCTAACGCCTATCACATCCTGGCAGAGCTGACATCTCTAGACCCACCTTGTTTCTGCAGCATCTTGGTCCCTTCATGCCCATTCTCCAGTGCATGGCTAGAGCTACCTTTGAACGATTGTATCAGGTCACCCTGCGTTAAAACCCTTGAGTGCCCGCCATTCTTTCTCCTGTAGCATGAACCCTGGAGGCAAGTTAGCTGAGGTCTCCCGGCCCCAGTGGATCTCAAGGGTTCTGCCATTCCCTAAAACCTTACACTGCACAAAGAAGCAGCTTTTGCTTTTGGAAGTTATGTGCTGGCTCCCACTAACTTCTCACATCCCATGTGAGTTTTAGCATCTCTATCTCTCCGCTTGTATCTCCCTGGAGAAACAGCAGCTGTTCACGAGCACTTCAGGTGCTCCACGCCTCCATTATGGCTCAGCCCACCACACCTCTCCAAACCTGCCCCTTCCACACACCCCCAGAGGTCAGGGATGGTCTCTGTATTCTATAGTCGCCATTTTAGACAACAGCCAGTGTTCAGTACACTTGGGCTAGATACACATCGGTTCTGAAATAGCTAACCCAATTCCCAGAAAGGGATGTAAGCATCCCATCATGTCCTTCTTCAACACTATGGTGCTGGCTTTAAAATAAATTAAGCAATTACTGGTTATGCTTACTTTTTAATAGAATTCAAGTTTTTTGCCTTATCCTACACCATATTCATTTAGTAAATATTTACAGGGTAATTGCTAAGTGCTGTCTTCTCTCGCGTAATCAAAGATAATAGCGGTAAACCCTCTCTGCCAAGCCTGTGCCTTCCCACCTATCTTAAACTCCTTTCTGCAGTTCTCTAGCCAGATAACATGCTGAACATTAGCCCGCTGGATTTCCCAAGTAATCCTCAGAAATTGATCTCACTACCCTGAGTTTGCACACGGCAAAAAGAGAGGATTGGAGAAGTCTCAGGTTCGTAGATGATGACCCAGGACCTGTCTTTGGTCCAGATCATCACAGCTGCAGCCTGAGCCAGTCTCTCCCATCTGTTGAGACATCATCGAGCAATCACTAAGACCGTCCGAAAATCAACCTGTCGATGACTAGAACTCTCTGGGTTCTGGGAGACCGACATAGAAGTAGGAGATGGGCCAGTCCTCCTTCTCCAGCTGGGCCACCTGGTGATGAGGAGGCTCAGTCAGGCATGGGCCAGCACAGAGGAGACCTTCTCAGCCATGGTGGTGGTGGTGGTTAGGGTTTGATCCTGGGTGACACACACACAGTTTCCCCTGTGTAACACACACACATACACAGTTTCTCCACAGCCTCCCAATAGCGGCATTGATTGTTCTTTGATTTTGCTCCTGAGACCATTTTTAACAAGTTTGGTCTGTTTGTTTTGGCACATTGCTGTGCAACCAATCCCCAGGACACTTTTTTTTTCTTTTTTGGGGTGGGGTGGGGTGGGGAGTTGTTGAAACAGGGTTTCTCTGTATAGCTCAGGCTGTCCTGGGACTCACTCTGTAGAGCAGGCTGGCCTCAAACTCAGAAATCTGCCTGCCTCTGCCTCCCGAGTGCTGGGATTAACGGCGTGCGCCACCACTGCCTGGCCAGAACACTTTTCATGACCTAAACTGAAACTTCCTACTATTGAACAGCTACCTTCTCTGACTTCTTCCTTGCCCTCGAAGCTGAAATTTTAAACTTACTCAGTATAGTATATTCTCTTAGCCCAGCCCTGCCGTAGAGTGTGTGAGAACTTCTTTTTCAAGGATGTGTTATATTCCATTCTAGTATCCTACATAAATCACACATTTTTAAATCCTCTATGCGTACTGTTGGGAATTTGAGTTGTTTCCTTCTTTTAGTGCAAGTGAATAATACTGCTATGACCATGTGAGTGCAAGGATCTTCAAGAGTTTCTTTTCAATTCTTTTGCAAAAGAAAATATTATACCCGGAAGTAAGATCAGTGGCTGGGTTTTTTAATTTTTAACATTTTATGTTATCTTTAATATATAGTTATATCATATTTTAATTTCATCTTAAGTATGGTTGGAAATACCAGTGTTTTTCATAGCAACCACACTGTTTTTACATCCCTTACAGCTGTGCACAAGTGTGAAAATTCGTCCAGGTTCTTACCTACACAGGTCATTTCTCTGTCTATTGGCTGTTGTGTTTGTTGCTTATCCATTTTTCAAGAGGTTAGCTCACTGTGATAGTGATGCGCTGGGCTTTATTTCGGTTTTTACTGTTACATGTAGTCTACTACACCATGGCTTTGATAATTTTTTTTTCCTGGAAGGCTAACGCAGTTGACTGCTGAGCCTCCAGAAAAGCTGCTACACACTTAGAAAAAAATGCTTTAAAAATTATGACATTTTCAATAGACTATTTGTCTTATTTGGAAAGACTGGGACCATCCTGAGCCTGTCTGGAAAGACAAAGACTGAGCAGGGCTCTAATTACATTTTAAGAGCAAAGCAAGGAAGGAGAAGCGTTCATCCACTCTGTCCTCAACTGAGAGGGCAAATAAATAAACTAGTCCTTTGTAAAGGGAAGGAGACACATGAGGAACTCATTACAGAAAGTGCTAGAACCTTACATGTGGTTCCAGAGAGCACTGGTCTACACTGCTGTGAATAAATCGTGTCATCCCACCCACAAAGTCAGGATAGACAGCAATCAGTACCCCAGGAAGAGACGACCTGTAGGGAGCATGCTCATGGCTCAATTCAGCACCCCCTGACTGGGCTTCCTCCAGAATTTAAGAAACCCCTGATTGTACTTTTAACGGGGTATGTCCTGCAGTTGCGATAAGGACTAAAAGACATTTATAAAAACAGCAGATGCTGTGTTATCTGACTGCTGCTTGCAGCGCTTTCAGCATGCTCCGCCTCAGTCCTCTCTCTAGTCCTCTCACTGCCGCCCCAGACACACCCCCTCAGCATCATGCCTTCACCCACAGGACTCATGCGCATGCACAGAAACCATCAGTGCAAAGTTCAGGACAATGGCTACTTCTGGGGAGACTAGTCATTCATGGCATCTGTGTTTTATTGTGACTGAAATGCACAAGTGTACCAGTATGGGGGGGAGCGGGGGGGGAACCTCAGCTTTGTTAGATTTAATAAAACTAGATGTGTGACTCATTCTGTTCTTGCCTGAACTTTTAAATATTTTACACATCAAAAGAAAGACATTTGAAACACCTGAGAAATTCTTCACTTTCCTCGACTTGGAATAGGAAGACGGAGGCTAGATGCTCACCCTCTCCCAAATAGTCCCTTGGTCCCACTTTGAGAAGAAAACAACGGCTGTGAGTCCACAGACATCTCAGCCTGGCATTGCTCACGTTCTCAGGATTTGAGCTAACCCTGCCCTACCAGGTTCTACTCTCCCTCAGATCACAAATGGAATTAAGCCATAAATATGTGGAGATGCTTTGCCTATTTAAACCAGAGAGCTGTGGGGTTAGTCTGTAGGTATGTGTTATTTGTCTATTACATTTAAAAAAAATAGCTAAGCCAGGAATGGTGCCACATGAATTTAATTCAGGAGGCACAGGGAAAGTGGATCTCTGTGAACTTGAGGCTACATAGTCAAGGGTCAAGTACTGACTTTATTCAAGACCAAGACTTTAAAATATTTTCCTTTCCTTTTCTTCTATTTTTTTTTTCTCTTCTCTTTTTTAGTTCTGAAGAGTGAGAACTGCACTCCTCTGAGATAGTCACAGGCTAGCTCCCAAGAGGCCCTTCAGCCAACCCCTTAGGTGTGGTTTGGCTCCCTGGACAGCTAGCTCCGCTCACTCTCTTGAGAGCTGGCCGCTCTCAGTATCCCCCAGTGCCTGTACTGTGCAGTCAGTAGAGAGTTCTATAAACCCACATGTCCAGTGAGTGTGAAATCTGAAAAGACAGAGGCCAGGTGAGCTTCCCACCTCTGCTGCTCCACATGTGAACTGCGACTGTGCAGGCCTGCAGGCATGCCGACCTGCAGGCATGCCGACATGCAGGCATACCTCTCATGCCCACAGCTCTCAGTGTCTAAGGGCCTTGGCTCTTTGGTGGGGGAAGAGAGGAGGGGGCTTTAGTGACCTGGAAACATTCCAGACAGATGTATTACCTTTCTTGTTTCCCTCCTTCCCCACTTGTTTCTCCCTTTAGGTTTTAGCTGAAAATATCTTGGATTTCCCCTACCCCAATTCTCCATCCCCACCCCCACTTCCCACCCCACTGAATAGTTTTGATAGAAAAATATTCTCTTTGTAACTTTTCTTGTGTTTTTAGATTCCAATATTCACTATACCAACACATTCATGTTTAATATGGGAATGGTTATTTTTGAGTATCCCATTCTTTGTCATGGAGGTGATGATGGCTAACGTGAGAAACCATGCTACACTAGAGAGACTATATATTTAGTACCAACCTTGTCTAATCAAAAAAGCTATAACATCGGCAAGCATTGAAGTGAGCAGAGGGACACTGCTATCTGCAGGACACTGGACATGAGCCATCCACACTGTGTTCCAGCTCCATGCCTGCGGCTTCCCCACCATGCTAGACTCTCACCCCTCTGGAAGCATAAGATGAAACAAGCCCTTCCTTCTGAGTGCCTTAGCCGTGATGTTGTATCTCAGCAACAGAAAAGTAACTCAGATAGGACTCCAACAAATACCAAACATATTGGGTACTCAAATCACACATATAAAATGGGATACATATCCTGCTATTTACTTTAGATTACTCATAATCCCCAATACCATGCAAACATTTTGTTAATACTTGTTATGCTGCATATAGTTTGGGGAATGATGACGGGGAATAAAGTGTCTTCATGTGTTCAGCACACAATTTTTTTTTTTTTTTTTTTTTTGTCTACTGAATTTTTTGGAACCTTTTAATACCTTTGAGTGCTTTCAATCTGCAATTGGTTTGAAAGCCCCAATGGGGAGCCCACAGATATGGAGTGCCAACTGTGCGGCCATAGCAACAACTTTCCTGCATCAAGGGAGCCCATCATAGCAGCAAAACATTTGCTTCTTGACAGCCCGGGGAATGAGTGAGGAGCGCTCCTTTTTACAGAAGAGAAAGACAAATCCAGTGAGGTTAAGTGAGTTGCTCAGGCCGATCTGTGGCAACATCTGGATGTTGTTGGATTGCTCAAGCCGATCTGTGGCAACATCTGGATGTTGGTTGTCTGTTTTTTTGAGGTAAGAGTCTTGTTGTGGAAGCCAAACGGCCCTTGAACTCACAGCCCCCACACCTCTGCCTCCGGAGCACTGAGATTAACAGCGGTCACTCCTAGCTATGTTACAGGCCATGATAGGCTTTGGGAAAATTTGCCAAAGACTGGGGCAATCAGCAGGGGCAGATAGCAATGTAAGGCTGTGTGATTGACAATTTTTAATCTATGCACAGCTAAAAGCAAGAGGAAAATGCTTGGTGCTTCCCTCCAGGATCGTGCCAGTTGAGAGAAGCAGCTTAAATCCCTGTTTTGTTATCTATGTATTCCCAGAATCCACCCTATTAGAGGCACATGTTGTGCACATGACTGTTAGCTATGGAGGCCAAATCTACAAGGTTCCCCTTTCCCAAACCTCTGCTACCACGGTACTAATGGCTCTGGAGAGGTAGGATACAGGCTTTGGGGTCTGCTGCCTCCTCCCCAAGGCCAGTTGAAGCAGAAGATGAGAATGCAGGTAGGACTTTTTTTCATGCTTCAGGGTCTTGAAAGAATCCATGCCATAGCCAATACTCAGGCCACCTGGAAATTGGGGCTGAGTGCTTGAGACTGTGTGGCTCGAGGTATGTGGCCTAACCCTCTACAGCTCAGCAGTATCGGGACCATCACTGGCAGCCACAGCACAAATGGTTGCTGTTAGGATCAAAGAGGCATGAAGTACCTAGAGGAAAGCTGCGGAGGTTCCATCCTGTTTTCAGTCCATCTTAGAGCCTTGGAACTGAAGTGGTCTAAGCCTCTTAGACCAATCACCGTAAGGAGGATGTTCACCCAGGTCTCTCCCAGTTCCTGGTGTCTTCGATTCTGTGTCCAGGCTTGAACACATAACCTCAAAAATCTGTCCAAGTGTGGGCCAGCATCAAGTAGCTTCCGCCTACGGGAAGTGTTAGAAGTGAGATCTCGTCCCCAGCCCAGATATGCCAGCTAATTGCTAGAGGAATTAGGGTGACAACACAGCTCAGATAATTAACAACCAGACAGTGGAGATGAGCGGCTCCTCTAACTATGAACTAGGCTAGCAAAAATTTAACCTCAGTTTTTATGTTATTATGACTTTCAGTCTGATTCCCATCCCAGCCCCACATGTGAAGTCCAAATGTGTCTGTAAGTGGGAGGTGTCCACTAGAGATGCAGGACCTCAGGTGATGGCCTCCAGCTGCGGTCTTTTCTTTTCTTTTCTTTTCTTTTCTTTTCTTTTCTTTTCTTTTCTTTTCTTTTCTTTTCTCTTCTCTTCTCTTCTCTTCTCTTCTCTTCTTTTTTTTTTCTTTTCTTTCTTTTTTTTTTTTAAGTTTAACAAAAGCTTCTAAAGGAAACTTTGAGAGCTGGTTCTTTGAAATAGACTATTAGGCAACGTTTGCTGCTTTTCTTACCTGAGAATTGAGTACCACATACCCCTAAACAGAAGAGAAAAGGAGGCTGGGGAACATCTTTGCAAGTCTTTCAACTTTCTCATCTCTATTCATAAATTCATGTTCATAGACGTTTCCCGTCTATGATCGCCCAACACAAACGTAAAAGGCAGCCCTTCTGCCACGGGTTTCTCTTTGATCTTTTGTGAGGCACATTCGTTTCAGTTACTTCTGCATCATCAGTGAATGCAGTCCCTTTCCAGACTCCTTCTTAGTGCTGGAAGTCTGAGCCATTAGTCAACTCCACCCTCCGCCATGAGTTACAGCCTCCCTTGACTCTATTTCTGGGACCCTGAGTCCTAAGCCGGGCAGAGCAGGGCAGGACGTCATCAGCAGCCCTTTGGTTGTGGTCTTTAACGCACACACACCATTGCTGCTGCAGCAACACCTCTCAAAGCTTCGCTCATCACGTTCCTCGCCTGTAACTAAGACCTCGCCTGTAACTCTGCCTTTCTTGTGTGGCTCCGATCAGACCCCAAGATGTCTGCCTAGCATCTGAGCTGCTCTCATTGCTTCTCCGCTCACACTCCATCAAGAAAATTCTCCATGTTCCCAACCATGGCATTCACAGAATTCTACTGCTCTTCCCATCACCGGAGCCTCAGCCATGCAGTCCTCCCTGTGTCCCCAACCATGCACTGCTCCAGCCCACCTGACAGTTCCTTCCTCTTTTCATGTCACATCATCACCTCAGACTTCCTGTCAAGCATATGCTCAGGAATATTATCGGAGAGAACTGAGGCATCAGTCCAAAGTGGGTGTGCACTCTATGTCATGTACTGACTATGCAAGGTGCCTGATCTCCAGGAGAACACAGAAAGGAGGAACAGTCACATGCACTCTGCACAAAACCACAGTTAAGTTCTAATGAGACGTGAATAGAAGCTCCTCACACTACTGTCCTGTGCGCCGCGTGATCCCCACACTACTGTCCTGTGCGCCGCGTGAGTAGAAAGCACTCTGGAGTGGGTTCCATTTTCCTTGGAAACCAAAGACTTTCCTCCTTTCTCTGGAAGGAGTGTCACCTGTTAGAAATCTGAGGCGCTGGGATTCAAATGCAATGGGCTTGGCTGCAGCACTCTGCAGTACATTTCTTGACAGGTCCTGAAAAGACTATGGCATTTGGCCTGTGCCTTTCTGTGGGGCAGGGGGGTGGGGAGGTGGACGTGTTTCAGCGGCAGTCAGAGGAGTGGAGCAGACTGTTTTCCTTCCTTAGAAATCTCATCTTACCATCTCACCTCACCCTTAAAGTTAGAACTATTTTGCATTCATGAACATACTTTTGAGCAAGAAGACAACATAACCTTAAAAGTGGTATCTAAACTGTCCAAGGCATAACACAATAGTCTTATCCAGAGAGAAACACAGGCAGATATTGCTTAGCTTACTAGAAGATAGCAGGTTACCTCGAAGATACCTCTTTCCCCCCCTCCCTCCTTTTTTTTTCTGCATTAGGATTAAGATTTAAATGTTGTGGGCTGGTGAGATGGCTCAGTGGGTAAGAGCACCCAACTGCTCTTCCGAAGGTCCAGAGTTCAAATCCCAGCAACCACATGGTGGCTCACAACCACCCGTAACAAGACCTGAGGCCCTCTTCTGGAGTGTCTGAAGACAGCTACAGTGTACTTACATATAATAAATAAATAAATAAATCTTTAAAAAAAAAAAAAAAAGATTTAAATGTTGTATCTGCTAAACTCCGGCATCCTTAGGCTTTCCCTGTGCTTAGCAGGGTTTTGCTATTCTGTACCAAGCTATTGTTCTTTCAGGATCTTCAAAAGCTCCAGACATGGAATCTCCCTCATATCAGAAAGTCTGGCTTTAATTACATGATTAGCCTGCATGCTTTTTCCTTTGTGGTTAAAGAGGAAAGAGATTGAAATGTGCTTACTATTTATTCTACAGAATGTCTGAGATGTTTGGATCCCAAATGGCTTGTTTTGTTCTAGAAATGAGAACTGATAGAACTATAGACTCCTTCACACAGGGAAGGGAACTAATAAATGAGGGAACAGAGCTATCTAACTGACTTATGGAAGTGCGTCCCCACAGGGTATGTTTTGCTAACCAGTGTCAGACCTGTGCCTTTCAGGTTCCCTGCAAGTCATGAACAAGACAAGAAAGATCATGGAACATGGTGGGGCCACCTTCACCAACGCCTTTGTGACCACGCCCATGTGCTGTCCATCACGCTCATCCATGCTCACCGGGAAGTACGTGCATAATCACAATGTCTACACCAACAATGAGAACTGCTCTTCTCCCTCATGGCAGGCAATGCATGAGCCTCGGACCTTTGCTGTGTATCTCAACAACACAGGCTACAGAACAGGTAAAGCATGACATTCCTTCCTCCTGCCCCCACAGTCTCAGATGAGGGAAACTGCACTGGGTATCATTATATATGAGAAGTTCCAGGAGACTCAACAATGAAGAGTCTAGTTTCTCTTGTCTCTGCCTTGGTCCATGTTCTGTTGCTATAACAGAATCCACAAGGCAGGGTAACTTACTGAAGTAAAAGGTTTAAGGAGCACACATTCAGTGGGTCGAAAGTACAAGAACATGCTGGCAGCTTCCAGATTTTATTCTCAATCATTAATGACAAGGATTGGAAAAAAAAAAAGTTAAGTGCCCTGGGAACACAAGGCTGGCCTCACTCCCTAGTAACCTTCTCAGAAGGTGACAGCTACTCCTGGGAAAGACACTTAGCAACCTCCTTAGGTCTAAAACATTCAAATTTTAAAGAAGATAAGTCATATTAACACCGGAGCAAAAAGTGTTTTCACTCAGAAAAATATACCAATGTGACATCCCTTATAGAAAACCCAGAACTTAGGCTGGAGAGACCACTCAGTGGTCAAGAGCACTGGCTGCTCCTCCAGAGGTCCTGAGTTCAAATCCCAGCAACCGCATAACCATCTGTAATGGGATCTGATGCCCTCTTCTGGTGTGTCTGAAGACAGTGAGTGATAGTGTACTCACATACATAAAATGAATAAATATTTTGAAAAGAAAAGAAAATCCAGGATTCTCGGTGGGTGCCGTATGAAAATATTCCCATGAGGGCTCCCAGCAGGTGGAATATTTCAAGGTGACATGCCATGAATGAGGTTGCGTTCCCTTTGCAAATCTCAGGGGTTCATGGGAAAACCTGGGGATTTTCTTAGATGCAGGTAACCCCTGCTGGCTTTTCAGGGGAAATCGCCAAGGTCTGTTCGCTCAGCGTCTATGCAAGAGCCCCAGCTCCAGTAGATGAGCCTAATGACTTCCCGAATGGATGGATGAGTATGCCAGTCTCTGTGGACCCTCCTGATGTGTTCATTTACTCATGCGTAGTTAAGCGGCTTGAACCATTGCTTCGTCTGAAGTTTCAGGACTAAGCATTCACCGTTCCTTCCAGGAGACGAGCTGTCTCTGAACCCTGAACCTGCACACAGCCAAATGAGGGTTAAGGTTAGCTGGGATTTTGAAAACTGGACTCTTTTGAGAGGGATTCTGAGGCAGGAATGAGGAAGAATGGCTTCCTGGGAACATTACCCTAAAGCCCTTATTCTCCAGCACTGGGTACTGCTTCCAGTTTACTTAGCATTTCTTCATGGATGCACATGAAGGGTTTGCCTAGTCAAAGGTAGGGTTGGGATCTCTACCTCAAGACCCACTGAGAATCAATCATAACAATTGACGATGTCATCGAAAGGGCTTATTGGAAAAAATTTTCGGTCCTCCTTGTTCTCAAAGCTTTAAACTAAAGGATTTCAGAAAAATATTCTCTTGAATCTCTTTTTTTTAATCTCTCCCAACAGACTCAGGAAATACGAAGTCATTTTCCTTTTTACAGCAAACCCCATGGGCACTCGATTCTTGTTATTTATGGATGAAACGGTTGGTTGTACATATGGGAGCTTCACCACGTAGGCATCAGAGGATTCCGATTCACGGGGAAACCCCCTCTGTTATCTCAAGGGTGTTTGCTTCTAGTTAGTGGGGGCTTACAGAGGGTGCCTCCTCCTAGTATGTCCTCTCACATTAATGGTTTAAATTTACGGCACCTTTCATCTTAGGATTCTCAAGCAATTTGCAAATCCACCAAGCATCCGTGCCATCCAGGATGCCGAATGTGCTTGGCCGTACCATACAACTGGAGTAGGGGCTTCAGACACTGTGTATGGCTAAACCTCAGAAGCAGGTTTAAAACAGTCCCCTAATACCCGGTACCTAAGGAACCACCAAATGCATTGTCCATGAGAGCATGTGACGTCAGTGCCTTTGCTTTTCCCAGGATCCCTGTAGTACAGTGTGGAGCTGGGAAGACTGGAACTCTCTGCACATCCTGAACATATGGATGGTTTTGTGCTCAGGGGCGGAGCGGCAGGCAGGGTTGGGCTTAGGGCAGCACCTACAGTGTGTTGACTTGTTTCAGGGATAACTTTCTCAGGAAAGTGAGGAAGAAGTGAATGGGCTTCTATGGCTTGCCCACTCTGTCGTGGGCACATTAGTTATGTCACCTAGTTCTTACAAGAAACTTGGAGGGAGGCTATGGTACCAAGGAGGAAACCAGGACTCAAGAGGACTTGTCGTCAAAGGACAAGGAGCCCAGAGTACCTGGCTGCACAATTTTCCAGGAGCCTTCTGTCTGTCGTTTAAGACAATGTCTCCTAGAGTCTAGACTCACCTCGAACTCAGTACTTGGAACTTTTGATCATCATCCTCTCCTACCTGCAGAGTGCTGGGACTATAGGCATGTGTCGCTGTGTCTGGCTGTCCTCAGGGTCATGTTTCTGTTCATGATACTCTCTCCTGCCTTGTTCCAAAGGGCCTCACAGACACGTAGAACCCAGGACGCTGTAGACCAGTGAGTCCCCTGACAGGCAGAAACAAATGGTAACACCTACCTAGTGTCTTGGCAAAGCTTGGCTCACAAAGTACGTGCTATGGATTCATATAGAAAGGCTGTGAGGAAGGACTAAACTTTGTAATAGTAGAAGCGAAAGTGGAAAAAAGGGCCCTTGCAAAGTTCACTGAGTCCCCAGCAAGAGAAGCAGCTTGTAGGTGGCATAGCACCCTCCGGCACTTACTTCAGATGTATTGTGTTGGGTTGGCTAAAACTAGAGAGCATTCACCCAAGAGTTTTTGTCTGTTTGTTCCACAGCACAGGGTGACTTCTAACCCCTCACCTCTAAATGCTGGCTTTACAGGCATGTGCCACCATATCTAGTCATCAGTGACTAGATTTTTTTTCCCAGCAATAAATGTATACCTATAAGACAGAGGTGTTCCTGGGGATAGAGCTGTCACCAATGCTTAGGAGGGCAAGGCTCAGCTTGGAGAATTAGCCCCATTGCAGAGGAGGTTGGTGATAAAGCCATGAGAACCAACCACAAGGCATCCCAATTAAGACTTTGTGCTATTCTCTGCAGCCCCACTATCGTGCTTTAGCTTGGAATTTTTCTCCAGGAACAGCAGATAGCTCCTAGAAACAAAGGCTGATTCTAAAGCCAACATCTTTCCAAAACTGAGGCACATAGGTAGTGACAGAATTCATAGTGAGTGATCATCCACTCATGCATAAGGAACTCTTTCAGGGCAGCAAGGACCCTTCCAAATTCATAGGGTAGAAAAAGCATGATATTCAATACTCAGGCAGTGGGATTTAGGTCAATGGACGAGTATTTGTCTAGCATTCATGAGATCCTAGGTTTAAGCTCAGCATCACAAATGAGGTTAGAGATCTGGGTAATCTACAGTTCTATCTAATGAGAAAGATAAAAAGTATCTCAGAAAATTAGGAAACAAAATCATCATTGTGACAATAGTCACTGATCTAACTATGAGCCATGGCTGAAAAAAGAAGGAGGTGGGGGAGAAGATTGTAAACCAACATAATTATTTACAAGACACCAAACCAGTGGGGGAAAATAATTGGTTCGTGCTTTCCTAATTATGAACATACTATTTGGAATAATATTTAACTGTAGACTTAACAATAACAGGGGAAGCCGGGCGTGGTGGTGCACACCTTTAATCCCAGCACTTGAGAGGCAAAGGTAGGCAGATTTCTGAGTTCGAGGCCAGCCTGGTCTACAGAGTGAGTTCCAGGACAGCCAGGGCTACACAGAGAAACCTTGTCTCAAAAAACAAACAAACAAACAAAAAAAGAATAACAGGGGAAATTGAAATAATGTGGCACATGAATCTCCATCTAGAGAAAAACACAAAGCAGCAATAAGTCTTAGGAAAAACAACTCCAAGAAGACAAATTACTAAGAGGCTTATTTTGGGAGACATCCAGAATGCACGGGTTTAAATGAAATGAATCGATCCAGTATTATATTTACCCTTGTATGACATGACTTTCCTCTTTCAGAACTTGGGCATATTTTTGGACTGGTTGTAGCCTAGATGTTTCTAACTTTACTCATGGAAAATGTGAGTTCACGAGAGCTTAAACGTCCAAGAAGGGAAAAACACAGTGCCGCACCTATTGCGCTCTGTCCTGGGGAATGAAGTGAGAAAGGCCATGGCTTGTCTGTCACAAAAATGCAAGTGTTCTGCTTGAAGTCTGCTAAAAATTATGACGGGAAAGACGTTAGTATAAAACTGAGCCCCAAATCATAAGGTTAAAGAGAAAGATCACGCATGTTGGAGAGGCTGTACTGAGTGGAAGGGAAAGAAACCAAAGCAAAGCTGAAGGGCCACTGCCACTTCTCGCTCTGCCCGCAATCTGCCTGAGAATGCACACCAATTCCCTGACATACAGCTTTCTTTCCTGTCCAAAATTACACTGCAGGTCTGCTATGCTTGCTGAAATTACCTTGATCCTTTCAATTATGTTGTTAAAAAATAAAGTTATAAACAGTATAGGAAATCACATGAGCTGAATTTTTGACAGATCTGATCTATTTCATGCTATAAGTAGAAGAAATCTGCTTTGGAAATTTTAATTAATTGTGGGCTGGTATCTCACTGTGTTTTGTAGGCTGCTCTTTGACTCCCATTCTCAAGCTATCCTCTCGTGTCAACCTCCACTACAGATACATGGTGCTGTACTTGGCTTTGTACTACATTTTTTTCTGTGATAAATTAATTTACACAAAATTACCTATGTTCTCATCCTGTGTCTTTTTACAGATTTATTTTACTTGTATGAGCTTGTTTACTCTCTAGTAAGGAATTAATTGAGAGTTTTCTAAGGTAAGACAAGCTAATACTCTCATTCGTATGGATGATGATGTTATAGAGTTTTATTAGGCACCGAAGAGTGAAATGTTGCATATATCTATTGGACCACAGCATATTGCAGGTACACCGGACCCTGGGATATAAAGAGACAAGAGTCCATTCTTCAGGATGCTTCTACTCCATTTGAGTAACCCAAATTCTTAAGTATAGATGCATCACAAAGCAACACAGTTCTCAGTTGTGACACAGTCACTACAATGAAAGTGCCACAGGCATTAAAATGTCATGACAACATCATTCACTATACTAAATAAGGTTCAATTTTTCTAAGCACCACATCTTTTACAGTTACTATGATGTAACAAAGGATTGTCTTCAGACAGTGAACGCATTTTTTTTCTAATGCAGTGATTAACCTAGGCAAAGGTCGTATCACACACACACACACACACACACACACACCAATCTTTGTTACTTCTCTTCCCACCTTCCAGCTTCAGCCACCACCCTACACAGCTGTGAAGGCCAGTGGTATTGTCTAAAGGAACAGAATGGTTCTAAAGTCATGTCCACGTGGGGTAACTCTGATAACACCGAGACTGGAAGGAGGAAGAAATTTCAGTACTTATACCCAAGTCATTGGCATGGTAGTGTGGACCTGAAAATCAAGTTCACTCTAGAGAGAGACATAGGCGATTAGCGCACATGGAGCAGAATGATTGGAAGCCTAGAAAATCAATCGTAGAGCACTGTCAAGAAATTTAATATCCAAAGAAGTCAGGGGATGATTAGAGATGAGTCCTGATGGCTGGAGGCTCCAAAATGAGACTAAGTTGCGCTGCCATCCTGGGGCTGGGCGCTCTTGCAGTGAATGTGGTGGGCAACAGCACATCTGGTAACCTGGGTACACTTTTCACACTCCATGAACACAAAGACACCGAAAACTTGGAGGCAGTTCTGAAGGCAATGGCAAGAATTGTTAACAGACATGAAGGTGTCATTTATAAGGGAAGGATTAAGGCAAAGGGCGCTCGCCATGGTAATGGTTAGAAATGGTACAAAGAGACCCAAAAAGTCCAGCCGTGAGGGAAGGGCATGCATGACTGTGAGCATGGCTACCCTGAAGGCGGGAGCTCTGAAAGGAGCAGGAAAGGTTTGAAAACCAGTTAAGGAAAATGGAAACCACAGGAGAGAGACTTGGTTTCTACAAAGTTGAAGTGGAGTGCCTCTCTGGGGTGCTCAACTTGGTGAGGGGGGACTTGGAAGCTTAGCAAAATGCTTACTCTGTGGATATGTGAAAAGCAAGGTGAACTTCTCTGTGGAGTCAATGTGGTGACTCATTGCTCAAATAAAAAGCAACAAAATATAATTTTGTCACAAAGAATGGCTTTCAGTGCCCCGGCCCTCACATGGCTATCATGTGCTTGATCTCTTAGTCTGACTTTCTCCGTTTCCCAGTTGACTGAACAAAGGAATATATTCTGCTTTTATTCCAGGCTGGCCCTAAGAAGCGTACCCCCAAGAGCACTCTGATCATTACAAATCCATGTATTTCAGTTCTACTTACGTTTATTGGAAAACAGAGTGTGTGGATGTCACACTGACCGAGCCTGAGAAACCGTGCGCAAGCAAAGCTCGGTGGCAAAATTCATCTGATGAATTTCCATTTCTCCGTCACCTCTCAAGACCTAATTTCTTACCTCTGCATATGTTTATGATTAATCATCTCACACAAGAAAATAATCTTTCCTTTCCCATTGCAGCCTTTTTTGGAAAATACCTCAATGAATACAATGGCAGCTACATCCCTCCTGGATGGCGAGAATGGCTCGGATTAATCAAGAATTCTCGTTTCTATAATTACACTGTTTGTCGCAACGGCATCAAGGAGAAGCATGGATTTGATTATGCAAAGGTAATTTCCAGCGTGAACCTGCATCAATCTGTTCCTGTGCATAATGGGGGGGGGGGGGAGATGCTTCCAGGGAGGTAAGCTGTCTGCAAGATGGGCTTTCTGTGTTCTCACAATGTCCGAAGAAGAAATGTTAAGGCAATTTCCAACTCCAGAGGAGAAGGCTCGAAAGGACCAGTGTATGTGTGTGTGTGTGTCTACTGAGGCTTTCTTCCTTCTCCCTCATTAGGATGAAAGGCAATCAGCCTTTGATGGAAGAGCCATCAGGAAAATCATATCTCCCCCTCCCTTGTTTGTCTGTCCCTCTCTCAGAGAGCTCGTCCGCATAATCTTGTGCCATTTCATTTTCAGTGCTGAAAGTATATTTTTGTCTGTGGCTTCAGCCTTCCATGTGAAAATAAGAGCAGCGTAGTGCATTCCCCAGTGTAGTGTTATTCCCTTTTACTGCCATCTGATGAAGCCTAGTATTTGTGACAAGGACATCGCCCTGTGGCAGTGAGAGCTCATAACAGTTAAGGCTGTCAGTCTTAGAATTTCCAAATCAACCTGGAGAAACTGCCCATGATCTCAAACAATTAGGTCCTTCCTAGATTTTAAAACTTACCTAAGTAAGCCAGGCACAGTGTTGCCAACTGGGGCTGGGGCAGATGGGTGGAGAGTTTGAACCCGCTGGGGCTCCATAGTGAGTTGCAGCCAACCAGGGGTGCTTGGGAAAGCCCAGCAAATCACAAATATGTTCTTATGGTTACTCACTTGATTTTTTTTTTAAGCTGAAGGGAGGAATAGCTTTAAATTCAGCTTGGTAATTTTTCTAAAATACTCTTTCCTTTTGGGCATGTCCATCTCATTTTCCTGGAAATGCCAAAAAGCAGCTGGGTCTAGCGCCTGCATCAACAGGTCCAGGTATTTGTCAGAAAGGGAAAGGGGACTGGGTTACTGTGCCTGGCGTGCCAGTGTCTCTGTGCCTGGCCTGATTACAGCACAGTGGACTTGCAGAGAGATGAGGTGTAAAGTCTGGGTCTTTTCTAACCTTCTGAAAACAAACGAATTCACCCACACTGCTGATGGGCATCCCACCATCAGAGTTGAGAGTCAAGCCAGCAGGGACTGTGGAGGCAAAGTTAGAGCGATGCCCTCATTGTAAAAGACAAGAAAGCTCAGCTTGGAGTGAGTGGTTCAACCACTCCTGTATCCTGGGTCATTTCCCTGGCTGGGAACAAGCGATGCAAGTCATGCACAGAGGTTGTCATTGCTGTCACTTTCGACCTGTGGGGATGCATGCTCCTTGTTCAAGCTGTTAACCTTTTATCCCCTGTTGTCCCAAGGAGAACAAAATAATCACGAATCTCTCCAAATCCTAAATCGGCGAGACCTGCTCATTATCACGGCTGATTAGGTGTCAAAGACAGTGTGTTATAAAGGAGTGGGAGTGTGTGTGTGTGTGTGTGTGTGTGTGTGTGTGTGTGTGTGTAAGAGAGGGGTGACACGTGTAAAGACATTAAACAGACTCCCGAATGGAAAGGGGGGACAGCCTTTGGACTTTTCCTAACAAGGACTTGTGACACGGATTGCTTCCCCCAGCAGCTGTTCTACAACATGCAACCAGCTGTGCCTGGAAGTCTTTGACATTGTGACCATTGCCTAGGAGTTTCTGACAAAAGTTTACACTAGAGTTTTGGGCCAATGATACACACAGAGGAAGCAGGTGGCTTAATTAAAGTTCCTATCCTCTCTTTCCTTGTCATTCAGTGTCCTCCCTGCCTACTTCCAAATGTGCATCACGCCCCGCCCTCTAAACCATGGCTGAAGTCATTTTATTAGCAAATCAAACTTAGCCCCAGCAGCTTATTACTTTCTTTGTACAATTAACACAGAGTAAGCTGCAGAAAATCAAATGCTCTCATATTTAAGTGTTCTAAGTGAAAGACTCGCTAAAATGTTGTACCCTGTCCCTGTACCCCCCTGCGAGTTTGACAATGCCTTCGAGTAGATAGATGGTGGTAGATGGGTACTTCAAAGAAAAGGTCCTTTTCTGGCATTGCACATTTGTGTGTGTCCCCCCACCTCTGTGTGTGTGTGTGTGTGTGTGTGTTCTGAGGCTGTGAATGTGGAGTGGGTGTGGGTGTTTCCTGCCCTTGCGGTAATTAAATGTTTTGCCAACGAATTACATCAATGAAATCTGAGAATGAGATACATATCCGGTGTTTCATGTGCTGTTGAATTTGTATTGCCAGCCTTTATCATTATCTTGGGCAAACACAACTTGCCTCTTTTCTTCCCTAATTTCTGAATGGTACATATCTCCCCACACCCTTGTTGTTAAGCCAGCTACCCTAGAAATGAACAGCCACCTATTTTCTCTGTTCTTGGAGGTGGTTGGTTCCTTTGGGGGCTCCTCTGGCTCCTGCTTAGACCTTACCTATTTACTCAATGGGTAGATTCAGAGGGAAGAGGTGTGCAAATGTGATCTTGAATGTCACCTTTTGTAATTTTTGTTTTGTGTCAAATGTATGTTTCAGGATTACTTCACAGACTTAATCACTAACGAGAGCATTAATTACTTCAAAATGTCTAAGAGAATGTATCCCCATAGGCCCATTATGATGGTGATCAGCCATGCAGCACCACACGGCCCTGAAGACTCCGCCCCACAGTTTTCAAAACTGTACCCCAATGCCTCCCAACACATGTGAGTACAAAATTAACAGTGCACCCTGCCGAACTTGGCCCTTGCTTGTGCTCCCCAACCCATCCTCTTCTTCACCCTCTTTCTTTCCACTCTGTGTAGCCCCAGGGGACAAATGCCAGCTCTGTACAGTGACAGAATGTGAGAACTGAGGTATACAGCACTGGACAGGCAGAGCCGCCAACCAGTCTTGCAGGAAGAGAGTGCTGGCGGTTCTGATTGGGCAGCGCATCCCCGGGTCTGCCAGTAACTAACTGAAGGGGCTCCTATAAGGAAAATGGCAACAATTTCCACCTAGAGTTCCTTTTGGTGGAATAAATGATATTCTGGGGTATGACTTAACAGTACTAATAGAGTAGGAACGTTTTGCTTTTCATAGCCGCAGTGCGGCCCCTGTCTGCTCTGGCTATAGAAATGGGGCTTTATCTTCTTTCCTGGGGAACACAGGAGCAGCCTGGCTGCAGATGTTCAATCAGGCTTGTGCAGAAGGCAACTCTAGTTGCCGGCCTGGGAGGCCCTCTCAGGTCACGGCTTTAAAATAACCTAATGTTTCATCTTGAGAGGAGGGGAGGCCCTCGGGGCAAAGCGCAGGTGAGGGAGACAAGAGAGCTGCAGTGTGCTGAGCATCCTCCTTGGCCAAGGGTGGGAAAGCCTGGATGCCTTGGCAGCAAAGAAGACATTTTCTCCCGACCTTCACGCCCAATATGCGGCCTTCCACACAGGGCAGCTCGTTCCTGGTCTGCTGAAAGCACACCCATTCAAAAGGCACCTTTATCAGACACCTCAGAGTTTGGTCCATGATCTAGCTGTACTTAAGGACGGCCTCTGTCCGTCTCCCCGGGTTTCTAAGATCCCAGACAGGAAGGACCTTAGGGAGATAGAAAAGTAACTACTAATAAAATTGCTGGGTATTAGGCATCCCGTGTGGAAGTTTTAGTTTTATTCTTACTCAGTATCTCTCTTTAACTGTCCTTCCTGAGTTACTTGACCAAGACCAACAGGAAAGAGGTCAGAGCGACTTAGTACAGGAGGCAAAGAGGGTCACCTACTGAGTGTCCCCAGGAGAATGCAAAGAAGGTGGAGACATTCAAGACAGTTGCTCCAGCAACTGGTCTCCATGAGCTGCTGTTTTGGACTCAACTATATGGACAGAATCCTTCCCCTGTTACTGAGTCTACAGATGGATTTATGAATGAATCCTAGTAGCAGGTGGCTCCGTGGTGTTGCTCAGTTACAGATTCAGTAAGCAGCCGTTCAGTGGAGGAACAGATCTTTCGGGCTTCTTCAGTAATGCCTTGAAACTCACCTTTCCCCTCTTTTGAATCAGCACTCACTTGGTGTAGCTTCCTTTGTTGAATTAGCAGTGGCACCCTCCTGTCCTAAGATGACTTTCTACAGCCTTTGCAGGGAAGGGTTGTTAAGATACGGCATTTCATGGTTCTTTAGAGGCCAGCCTGCCTTTGAAGCTTCAAGGCTAGGCCCTAAGCCTATATAAAAACCAGCCACACAAAGGGTCCTGACAGCTAGGTCAAGTTTACAGACAACACTTGCACACGGAGAGGAGTCCAGGTGGGGCTTGGGGGATGGGGCTCTCAGCAGTAGTTTGGAAGAGTGAGTTTTGGGCTCTACACTGAAAATTATACTTTATAAGGTTATCACACAGCAGAAACAGGTTAAGGAACAACCAATGGGTACCCCTTAAAAACTAATAAACTATGACAAGGGTTCAAATCCAGCTTGTGTTAATAAGGTTTCACTGAAGCACAACCATGCTTATTTGAGATCCACCAGCCAAGTGGGGCTGTGACATGGACTTAAAAGATTTATGTAAATTCTCCCAGACCCAAGTTTCACAGGGAAGATTGGAAAGTGTTCAGATAGTCATAGTACTAGTAGGGCCAGTGTGTCAAGCATAGAGCAAGAATCCTAGCACCATAGAGTATCGAGGGGAAGCATCAGTGTCTTTCGGAGGAATGGACCAACAGGCATTCAGAGAGGACCAGGAAGGAGAGGTGGCATGTTTGCAAAAGACTCTAGGACCAGGAAGGTAGCAGAATGCAGAGACAGATTATGGCAGAGTCAAGGACACATGCAAGAGAATCTAAAACATTGGTTCTCAACCTGTGGGTCGAGACCCCCTCCAGCCAACTTCTACTTTCAAAAATATTTTCATCACTGTTCATAACGGCAGCAAGATTGCAGTTATGGGGCTTCCTCTGTTGAATTAGCATTAGCACCTCCTCTCCTAACGGAAATGGTTTCGCAATTGGGGGTCACCACAACACAAGGAACTGTAACGAAACGTTGAAAGCATTAGGAAGGTTGAAAAACCACTGCTCTAAGACATGGCCCAGGCCCTGGAGAACGGGGTCCAAATAAAGTAATAAGAAATAAAGCTTATAGGGAAATGATTGCAGACTATTGGGAACCTCTGTGAATCTGTACTTCAGTATGGTAATAAGAACCAAGTGAGCTGACTTTACATGAGAAAAGGTTGGGCTATCCCTTTATATTCCTAAGGAGCCAATGGTGTCCTTCACATTGATCCAACAAAGCAAAACCTTTTGCCTGGCAGAGGAAAGTATGCAGGCTTGTCTCACCTGTCCTCCTTAAGTCCACAGGCAGTGTCTTTAGCCCTACAGCCTCCAGGGATAATTGGGATTAAGCATGGCACATGGATGTGATGTCAAAAACAAGACTTCAGAGAGGTCGCAGAGGTCACAGTTCCACATGAAGACATAGAAGCCACATTGCTGGTGATCATTCTCATTGATCTTTCTACTAAGATCAGCCATAGGCAAATGTCAATATGATTGGCCCACAAAAAAATAGTATAATTTCATGCTGTCTAACTTATGGTTTAAAAAGAGCCAATAGAGAAACAAGCCCTCACTTGCCCTGTAATGACGGGATAAATCCTTTGACAAGCTAAGAACTCACTGCAGTGGACCTCTCACACCTGGCCGTTATAAAAAGAACAGACCCAAACTGTCATTTTGTTTCTAGTTGTACAATTTTTTTCTCTGGACAATTGCCAGGCAGGAGAACATTACCAGCCACAGGATATGAACATGCGTGCAGTCATTGAGTGAATCCATGTCTTTGCCACTAAGCCTTGGGTTTTGTGTGCCTAGCACACAAAGCGCATGCCTTGCCTCCAACAGGCCTGGAGTTCCTGGATGGCTTGTTGCAAAGGTCTCCCTGGCTGTTGATAGAGAAAGGGCGGGAATGGGTGCACAGGTTCAGAGTTCAGTCCTCCAATAAAAGGAGCGAGACAAATTGAAGACAAGCTGCAGATTGCGGTGTGTGGCGCTACTGAATGGCTGGCTTCCTTAGTGAAAACATTAGCAATGCAGTCAAGCAATGGGATGCAAGCAGTGAAGTGCTCTGCAGAAATACTTGGCAGGCCCTGTGGAAACTGCATGGAGCTGAAGACTCCTCTAGTGGGGGAAGCTAGTCATGTGGATGGTTTGCTTCAGGTCTTCCTAGGTGGCCAAACATCACCCGATCCCTTTCATCCAGCCCTGCGCTGTGGCTAGCTGACCCTCTTACACTGGAGAGAGTGGATCAAGTTTCCATGGTATTTGCTTCTTTGACAAAGAGAGAGGCCCATTCAGTATCTGCACACTGGCTTTACAAACTGAGGGAAGAGGTTATGCCTCCCAACTAAGAATAGGAACGGATTATCGTTCCCTTGTTCACATGGGGGTCCTGTTTAATCAGACAGTAGCTCAGGCTGTCTTGGCCTCCAAGAAATACAAGAAAGGCTCCAATACGGAAATCCACATAAAAGTCTTATCATGAAACCCTTCCCTATGGCAGAGCCCCTACTAAACTTTCAGGAAATAAGTCTGGCCTCATACTCTCCACCCCGAGATAATGTGCCCCTGCCACCCACTGTACCCCATCCGCTCTGGGGGTTGATTTTTAATTGTTTTGTTTCAATAGTTGTTTCTTCCGTACTTCATTGGGGGAGGGGAGGGAGGGAGACAGAGACAGACACAGAGACACAGAGACAGGCTGAGACAGACAGAGACAAAGAGAGTGAGACACAAAGACCAGGACAGAGGAGGGAGGGGGAGGCGAGAGAGCAAGCTGCTAATTGGAGCTGTGAAGAAGCACCCCATCTTGGAGCTGAAGAAAGACTCAGCATCCAAGAGGGCCCAGCACCCATGTCAAGCAGCCTGTAACTCCAGTTCCAGGGCACTGAACCTCCCGTGTAGCCTCTGAGGGCACTGTACTCACGTGTACACACCCTACGTAAATATACACACAGAATTAAAAAAAACAAAACAAAAAACAAAAAAACCCAAAAAAACAATAAACCTTTATAAAATGTCTTGGCCTGAAAAGAAGTTGTATTCTTATCTCTTTCACACACACACACACACACACACACACACACACACACACAAAATCCGTAAGTTATGCATCTGAAGATGAATTTTTAAATACTAAACAAGTTTCCAGTGTGAGCAGAACTGTTCCCCTTTTTATAAACCTACACCGCTATTTCCACTTTAAGACTAACCCAGTGAACTTAAATTCCTGAACTTAGCAATGTGGTTCCAGAGGAACACAGTCACACGACGCAGCCTATGAATGGTGACCTAGCAGCTCTGCCCTAAGGCAGAGACAAAAAGCATCTCTCTTTAGCCCTTTCGAAAGGGAGCCTGGCTCTCATGTAGTTGTAAAATTAATTCCTGTTTACCAAGTGAATAATGTTGACCTCACCAGCTAGCTGACATGAAAATAATTTTTCTGGTATAGTACTAGAATTCTTCAAAAAATGTTTAAGAGTTCAAAGAGCAACTAGCAATTCTCTTAATTCTATAATTTTTAATAAATAAATAAATAAATAAACAAAGTCCTAGTTGTTTGCTTTACTGAAAGCCTAAATGGCTTTGTTCAGGTGACATAAGTAGTTAGGGGCAGATGCCACCTCTCCGTGTCCCAGCTGTCCTGCCCATTACACCAGACCATGTCTCACTTCATGTCCCAGCCACAGTGGATATCAAAGTGGACCATACATATTTGCATAATTCCAATGGGCATTTCCAGCATCATTAAACAATTCTCTTTTTAGTGTATGCCTATAATCAAGATAATTTGGTCTCACTCTGCATTTGTTCAAATGTTTTCTGCCTAAAGACACTTGAAGTCAGGTGGGGCAGATCTCCATAAAGTCAATTATGGAAGCTCCATTTTAATGAAATTGAAGATGACTTGGCTTGGGAGAGTAGGTCTCAAGTCTCCCATGCAAGGCTAAGTGTGTAGGAAGACTGCGTAGGAGGCGTGTCCTCACTCTGCACGAGACCTACCCCACCACTCACTGAACAATACTATCAGCATCCTTTTCTGTTGGTGTTTGCAACTAAAAAATAATGAAGAAAACAGATGTTCAACACATCAACAAAAGAAATTTATTTTCACTGGAATGACAGCAAAGGTCATCAATATTCAAAAGGAACCACAAAGTTCATGATTCCCCAATATGAATTTAATATATAACACATGCATTTCTTGAAGCTATTTCTTGGCTGCTAAGAATCATCCTATTATTTAAAAAAAGAAAAAGGAAAAAAAAAAAAAACTACCCACCAAAGAGAAAGGTGTTATTATTGATTTTTTTTTTCAGAATCCTTTTTCCTGATTTTAGTCAAAAAGTAACTCAGGGAGAAATGACTCAAACAAGGCAGAAAACTAGCATCCTGTTGAAGAGTGAGCTTTACTGAGCGGCCAGGTGTGTGCATGTGGTGCAGTCCTGAGCAAGACACCCACAAAAGCCAAACTAGGGGGAAACAGCACACAGGGAAGGCCCAAGAGGCCAAAGCTTTGCAGCAGGGAAAGTCCGTGGGGAGCTGAAGATGTGGGAGACACATCTGTCTGAACCCTTCACTTCAGGCAGGAATTGTTACCAAGCCTGAGACAGCGATACTTCTGGGGTCATTTGTTGCTTTGTTTTGTATGGAAGGAACAGAAACTCAAAAAAGCAATGATCTGATCCTTTGTCCTCTCCGTTTTAAAGAGACAATCAGTGATGGCCACTTTTCTGTGATACATCTAATGAGCAGACTGTATCTGCAGCATAAACTGATATTCAACAATTCTTCAGTAGAAAGGAAAATACTTTCAATTGAGCTAAAGGTTAAAGATGGGAGGATTCCCTTTCCATGGGGAAAACAACTCACCTGTTCTTGTAACAGCTGGGGTTGGGGACCTCTGTGCCTGGGAGCTTGGGTCTGTGTGTGAGGACGCAGAGGGAACAGTTGCCCGGAGCTGCTAGCCTGAGCACTATGCAAAGGGAGAGCAGGGTACCCAATTGAGCTATCCTAGCTTACCGGGAAACAAGAGTAGAATGCGACCCGAAGCTGTGTTCAAGAGGCACAGAAATCTCTCAGCCCTCACAAGAACCTCTGCAAAGTCATTTTCTCTATCGTACAGATAAAGAAACTGAGGCATTACCCCAGCCCCCTCCCCAAAGACCTGCCCAGAATCATGTCTTAGCATATCAAAACTGGGAGAAAGAATGAGATCTGATTACCAAGCATTTTAGACAACTGAAGACAGTTTCCCAGTTGTAAGGAGTGTTCTTTCAGTGAAACTGTCCCTGAGACAGCTCCCAGCCCTCTTTGGGGAAACTGAAGTCAGGTCCTTATGCAAGCAAGCCTTAATTATCACTGGAGGACAGAAGGCTGCATCTTCAAGGAATTTGGCCGACCTCAGCAGGAGGCAACCACAGTCTTTGGCAAAAGATCACTTTTCAACAATGTTGTCAATTCCAGCAACCCGGACCTTCCACCTGCGGGTCTCTGAACAGCTGCTGTTCTTGGGAGGTGGGGGGGAGCAGCGGCTGTCTGTCTTCCTTTAAAAAGCAAATGTGTGCCCCCAGAGCCCTGATCCCTGCTGGGATCCCACCTGGAATGTCCTCTTCTAAGCTAGAGGTCATCTCCCATATTGAGAAAGTCAGAAAACTACAGGGGGAGGGTGGACAGCTTTGACAACAGGCCCTGAACTCTCCCTTTTAATATAAGCCAGATTTAACATATGTCATTTGGTAAATCCAGGAGTCCAATTTGAGGCTTGTAATTTGCTGCAAGTTTCCCCGGCTCCTCAAAGTGAGGTGGGGCTGCGCCAAGTACATCAAGGTAACTGGTGGAAGATGTAATTTGCCCACGTGAGCCTGCCTGTCGGTTCCCTATTGTAATTTTTATTTGCGTTGAGGTTTTGTGGTTTTAAAAAAAAAAAGTCAACTAGATTTATTTTTAAATTAAGCTGACCTAACTTCAAAGGCAGTGCGGGAAGGATGGGTATTATGCAGAAACCCTGCGTAACCTCTTCCAGCTGCATTCCCTTTGGGGCCACAATTGGTAAAAGGCTAGGAGACCTTTCCTGACCAATGTGCTGTCTTGCTCTGACCTCATACTCCTCCCCCCCCCAAATCCCCTACCCCGGGGGCCCCAGTACATGGGTGCAAAACCTTTGCTTGGGGATTTTCGAGTCTCTCTGTCCTTCTCAGCTTCTTAATCTAATCCTGTTTGTGCCACGCATGCTGCATGGCCAGTGGGAAAGGCGGACCCTTCTGCTGTGCCCACTTATCACTGCAGCCTTTTCTAGAAAGCAGGAATCCTGTCAGGTCAAAAACTGGAACCACTTGTCTCCAAAATCATTTATCTGGTAGGCAGCAAACATTGATAATTCAAAGGTTCTCTTTGACGTAGTCTTTAAAAGGAAGAGGAAAAATGGGAAGGAGTGGTTCACTTGAAAAGAATGGCAGATGGTTCTCGAAGACTCGGTAGTTTAACGATCCAGGCCTGTTTTGACCTAGACATTCACACGAAGAGAATTTGCTTATTGAGTTGTGGATGTCCTAGAGGAACCCCCTGCACTTCACTCACCCAGGGTTGCTTTGCGCTCTTCCGTTGTCCCTTTAGTGGGAACTCATGTCCTCTACCAGGCACCATTTGTACCCTTTGGCAATGGTGTCCCCAGAGCTTAACTGATGACCATGAGCATAACCAGGTAGCAAGATGACATCTGCTCCCACCTACCATTATCGGCTATCTGAAAGGAGAAAATGTGAAAATCAGGTGCCATCCATGTCTGTCTGGCTCAGTGTGCACGTGAACATCCCCAGGCACAGCCGTGCAGTGTTGTGTAGGGAGTTCCGTGTGGCAGGCTGGGTACTCGAAGTCTCCCGAAATGACCTGTTTCACGGGGACTGCTTCCAGGCCCCCTGTCAGACTTTCTTCCCTCAACACAGCCGGAGGCTTGCTCTAGGAGACTGGCACTCTCAGACAGAAGCATCCCTTGTGCATCGCTTTGCTCATGTTAACATTTGTGCGCTGTGGGCTCCAGGCTTGATTCTGCTACCTTTGTTCAACTATGTGACTTGCTTACCTGGCTCGGCTTCCACAGATGTAAAATGGGGACAATGAGCCTTTAACCAAAAGAGCCGAGACAATCAAATTAGAACATATAACATAAGCTAGATACTACTTTACAGTAAATACTCCCCCTGTGAGCTTTTAATAGCTTGTGAAGAGAAGGCATTCAATGAATGCATAATAGTGTAACACAGGCCTCACCTCAGGAGCATGAGATGGTGTCATCTAATGGACATTAGGGAAGACTTAATGAGAAAGTGACCATTTTGAGTTTCCAGGGCTGCGTAGCTGATACCATTAATCTCTGCAAACCACGCCCCCCACACACACACTGTAGGTATGAACACACCTATTCCACAGCAAAACCCACTTCTCTATAGTTAACAGAACCCTTGTCCTCTAACCTTATTGATTTCTCTATGAGGCAAGTATTTTCTTGGTAACTGTAAATGGCAGACTCGATCTTAATGGTTTTAACCTCCACCACGAGCAAAGAACAAACCTCATGATGGTGGCATATAAGCAAAGAATAAGATTATCTTAAGAAAGTCAAGAGAAAGAACTATGTTAAGATTGTGGTCACCATCATCCCACTAATGTGCAGGTGGCTCTAACAGGGTAATTAGTAATAGACACTTCAGGAGCTGACATCACCCCAAGGACATTCCTTCTGCATTTCTGTGCTATCTGAACATCTGAAATAACCATCTTTATCTTCATGTATAACTTACACATTGTATTCATAGAGCCCAAATGAACTTGAATTAATTCCATGTACAGTCTGAGTATTATCTGTGGGTGTACATGCCTGCAGAAGGTGTGTACTGTTTGGAATGAAGACAACAGTGTCACAAACTCAGAAAGTTCTCAAGATGCTTGGGAGAACACTTCAGCAGTGACTAAATTATCTTCCAGAAGTGATTATTTTACAACCTTTAACTTGTAATGACTAAGTTTTTGGGGAAAAAAAACAAAAAGAAAGAAAGAAAGAAAAGAAAAGGCTGTATGATGACTACTTTCTGCATGTTCTCAGAACACCCAGCTATAACTATGCACCGAACATGGACAAACACTGGATCATGCAGTACACAGGGCCCATGTTGCCTATCCACATGGAGTTCACCAACGTCCTCCAGCGCAAACGACTGCAGACTCTGATGTCAGTTGACGACTCTGTCGAGAGGGTAAGGCCATCCGCCACCTTGGGCGTGTCTTCATTGAATGTCCTCTCATGACCTAGTCGTGTCCACCCAGGCACTGTCTCCTAATACTGTTAAGAGAGACAAGGTGTTCAATGACATCCTCATTCCTGTCCCTTTATCCTATTTCTTAAAGAGTCAGTGACAAAGGACAGAAAATTTAAAATATCACAAATCATACCCTCAAGTGCTTTGGAAATTAAATTCTGTCAGTGACTAGAGAGATACAACGCCATATGGAGTACTGGTGACTGTGGTTAAACTAAAGTGAAGGACCCTACCTAATGCGAACATCAGCAACTCTACTCCAGTTGATCTCTGCATTATAAAATGAAAATCAAGTACAATCTCAGCTTCTGGCTTTTTAACAAAGTCTGGGTCTGCCCAGATGGGGTCTTCTTTACCCTTATGGTTAAGGAGAAGAGTTATGATGATAAAATTTGCTTTAATCGTAGAATTTCACATTGAAAAAGCTAGCGAGTTTGTGGGGAGAAGTGGTCTCATGACTTGTTTGTTGTCTGCCTCTGTAGCGAACAAGAAATAAACCCTGTCAGCAGAATGTTCTAGATAAGGAAAAAACAAATTGACTGCAGTGCTGGATATCTCCCCAAGGATCATATGCACTTCAAACTGTGGATAGTGTCTCTATTTGCCAGCCTTACTAAGGCAAGGCGTGGCTTGTGAAAACTGCCGGGTTGGGCATGGTGATGTGTGTCTTTAATCTCAGCCCTTGGGAGGCAGAGGCAGGTGGGGCGCTGTGAGTTCAAGGCTGGCCTGGTCTACATAGGGAGTTTAGGCCAGCCAGAGCTGTAAGGGGGGTTGTGGCAGTGCTGTGGCTGCCTCCTCACACTGGCTGCGACTGGTCCTACTCTCTTGCAGCTGTACAACATGCTTGTGGAGACCGGGGAGCTGGACAACACTTACATCATCTACACTGCGGACCACGGCTACCACATTGGACAGTTTGGGCTGGTCAAGGGGAAATCCATGCCCTACGACTTTGACATCCGTGTGCCTTTCTTCATTCGTGGTCCGAGCATAGAACCAGGGTCGATGTATGTATTTCTCTGTGGTGTGGAGCTGTCACAGGTCCTGTACTTGACAGATATTGTAGGTCTTAATTCAACCAGAACTAAAACATAGGGTATGTGGGTTGGTGATTACTGCCACTGCCACCTCGTAATTAAACTACACCGCTGAAGAGAAAGAAATGATAACAGTAACAGCACCCGATTCCCTGACTGAGGCTGGGTCCCCTTTGCCCTCAGTCTGTGGGTAGGATGTTCTCTTGGAGAATACCACCCTGAATCAGAATCACTTCTTATGAAGCCCAATGCTACCTTCTTAGTTTTTAAGTTTTGAAAAGAAAATGAAGGGTTAAAATGCCTGATTTTTTTTTTTAAGATTTATTTATTTTATGTATGTGAGCACACTGTCGCTGTCATCAAACACACCAGAAGAGGGCGTCAGATTCCATGACAGATGGTTGTGAGACACCATGTGGTTGCTAGAAATTGAACTGAAGATTTCTGGAAGGGTAGTCAGTGCTTTTAACAGCTGAGCCATCTCTCCAGCCCCTGAAGAGACTGGAGCCTTAAACCAATGCCTTAGACCTCTTGGCCACGCTTTTGTTTTGTTTAAGAGAAAAGAGACTTGAATGAGTTGTTCCTGTCCCTTTCTCCACCGCTGGTCATCTCGTCAGAGACACTGGCGTCCATCCCCTTTCTCTGCAATCTCAACTTGCTTTGTAGAAAACAGATAATGTGTGTAGAGAGCTATGGGAATGGCAGAAGACAGAATTGGGAATGAATTTTTAAACAGCATCCTTCATGGAAGCCCGACAGGCAGAAAGAGGATGTGTCTGAGGATCCTCAGTGCAGGAGGGGCATCTCTGGCGCCCAGAGCCCAGGATTCTGGTTCTCGTGACTAGGGCCTCATCTGCTGCTGTGCTGAGCTTATTCTGGGATGAGCGGATGTGAGGAAGAAGTTCCGCTCACTTGAGGGGCAGGGGCTAATGGAATATATGTTATATGAAAGCAGGCAGGAGATTATTTGAACACCAGAGAGAGAGGGAAGAGGGGTCAGGATAGGGAAATCAGAAAAATAATACGAAAATGTTGTAATGAGACCCATTTCTTTGTATGCTAACTTAAAATTAATTTTAAAAATTCATTACAAACTGACTGAGAACAGTTCTGTCTGTAGTTAGCTTTGTACATTGAAGGTCTTAGTCATGAGTCAATCTAAAAACTATAAAACTGGATTCTTACAATATTAACTTTACAGCTTTAGTGCAAGAGGAGTTCTGGAGTTTCACATTTTAGAAAACATGCATCACACACACACACACACACACACACACACACACACGTGAGGCTGGAGGCATGGCTCCATGATTAAGAGCATTTTCTGCTCTTGTAGAAAAGCCCACTTTAGTTTCTAACACCCACATCAGCTAGCTCATAACTGCCTGTAATTCCAGCACCAGGGAATCAACACATCTGTATGTATCTTAAATGCGCGCGCACGCATGCGCGCGCGCGCACACACACACACACACACAAACACACACACACACACACACATATACACACTCTATTAAAAATAATAATGAAAATATTAATCACATCATGTGCTGATATACATCCTGCCTGGCTATGTTTGAGACAGGGCAGTTCGAGGCGTCTCTCCAGCCTTGACCCCCTTGAAACCCAGCTGTGTTGCTACTCTCTACCACTCACCCCTCCCTAGAGCAGAGGGCGGAAGGCTTGCAGGCCAATGAGCCATGGCTGTGGGGGTAAAAACTAGCTCCGTGGCCATTTGCTACCTGCTTTAGATCTAACCTGGAACCACCTTTCTCCTTACAGAGTCCCACAGATTGTTCTGAACATCGACCTAGCTCCTACCATTCTGGATATTGCTGGTCTCGACACTCCTTCTGATGTGGATGGCAAATCTGTCCTCAAACTTCTAGACCTGGAAAAGCCAGGTAACAGGTATGTCAACGTGTCTTCTGTCAGCCAGCCCCCAAGCTCCAGCCAGTGCCCACGGCCAGCCGCTACTGAAAACCATGGAGGTAAAATAAGTTTGCCCCGTGAGGATTCCTGCAAGCTGAGCCTTTCTTGGCTGTTTATGAGTTGCATGTTGATGGTGATGCAGCCATGGTCACTGGGAAGTGGGAGGTATTTCTTTAAATAAACTGTTTGCAAAAAACCATTTGGGAAAACATTCAAATGCTAACAGTAAATATTATTATTTTGCTTTCAGGTTTCGGACAAACAAGAAGGCCAAAATCTGGCGTGATACATTTCTAGTGGAAAGAGGGTAATTATTGGTTCCTGGGCACTTCTGGGAGCCAGTCCTAGTGGGCAGCTCTTCCTGCTTTGTGTTGCTTTACACTTCATATTTTGGGTTAGTAAGCATGGTGATTTCACAGGCCCAGTTGTGAGTTTGATTTTATTATTTTATCTGACTTTATTTATAAGTTGTGTGTGTGTGTGTGTGTCTGTGTGTGCACATGCATATGTGCACATAGCACATATATGAAGATCAGATCCAAGGACAAGTTCCACGAGTCAGTTCTCTCCTTTTATCCTAGGTTGTAGGGATCAAACTCACCATCAGTCATGCTTGGCAAGCGCTTTCACCCGCTGAGCCCTGGCCCTGATGTTTGAATCACTGTTTGTCTATTCATTGCCCATCAGCAATTATTGTTACTACAGTAGAACTATAAAGAACATTGCCATAAATGGGAGTGGAGCCTGCCTCTCCAGGGTGTAGGATCCCTGTGGCACTTCTCAGCCATCCCTACCCTGCTTGCTTTTTCCTTATGTTCTTTCCATACTATTAACTTACATACATGAATGGCGTTGTGATTGTTTCCATGGTCACTTCATACCTGCTTTGGGATAGTCATTGCTTTGGTTTTCTCTTTGAGTAAACCGAGAGGGAGAGAGGCATTAATACAGTTACTTCTTTACAAAGAGAACTCTGAGGCGTGTTTTGTTTTGATTTTGGTTTTACAAGACAAGGTTTCTCTGTGTAACCCTGGCTCTCCTGGAACTCCTTCTGTTGTCCAGGCTGTTCTTGAACTCACAGATATCTGCCTGCCTCTGCCCTGGCCCTTGCCTCTCTGCCTCACAAGGTGCTGAAATTAAAGGCATGTGCCACTCCCGCACAGCAAACCTTGAATATTTTAATCACTTTCTGGGAAGAGTGGTGGCTCCTCTGCTGATGTTCACATCTTCATCTTCACCACACCCAGCCTGGAGAACTCACATGGACTCAGCCTGTGTTGGTCTCCTTCCGACAGCAGCAGAGTGTGTATATTGTTGTCGGAAGGAGTGTAGAGTTTCTGTGACAGAGAAGCAGGCTGTGTGGGAATTGGGAAGGTAATCGGGTGGCTCTTCAATAAGAAGCTTTCCCCTTTCTGTCAAAGGAAATTTTTACGAAAGAAGGAGGAATCCGGCAAGAATATCCAACAGTCAAACCACTTGCCCAAATATGAGAGGGTCAAGGAACTGTGCCAGCAGGCCAGATACCAGACGGCCTGTGAGCAGCCTGGGCAGGTGAGTACAACAGACATTCTCTATGTCCTCCTGTGCTCTCCACCACTGAGTTAAACAATATTCAGACATTTCTGTATCCCTAAGATTTCCACGTGGTCATGAGGGCAACTCAGAGACATCTCTGTGCCTGCAGATCTGTCTGTCTAAGAAGCCTTCATCTTCTCGTCACTACCCAGGCTCCCTCTTGCTAACAAAGATGGGTCTCAGAGGGACAGCTTTGCCAAAGGAACTGGCTCCCATCAAAGTAGGTCACTGAGCTGTGTTATAAAGAGCACTTACTGAAGAGCTGGGTGGCTGCTGAGCCTCTGAGCAGTGAGCCACTCCTGGTGACATGATGGAACTTTCCATCCTAAGCAGAATCGAGAGGCCCTCTAACCTATGTGCATCATGGGATCTATACCAGAGCTGACAAAGAAAAACAATCTGTATGTTCACTTCTAGCTCAAAAAGCTTTTGATATCAGCTGTAATTATGAAATCTAGGCTGTTATCAGTGAGAATGGAAAACAGTATGCAATGGATTAACACCCCATAAAAGAAAACTGGGCTGGGTGTGGTGCCATACACCTTTAATCTCATCACTCTGGAGACAGAAGCAGGTGGATCTCTGTGAGTTCCAGGCCAGCCAGGGCTACTTGGTGAGACCTTCTCTCAGAAAAACAAAAACACAAAGAAAGAGAGGGGGTGGGGGAAGGAGAAGAAAGACAGGTGACCACCAACAATTTTAAAGACTCTTTAGTTGGAATCTGTGCCGACTAAAAGGAAATCTATACAGACTAAGAAGAAAAGAAGGAAGAAATGGCAGAGCTGGTAGTGGTCTTGGTTCACTGTGGAGGTTGTGTACACCTACTGACCGAAAACTGTGATGTTTCTAGTGTGTAACCACGGAAATCCCCATCTTACATCAGGTGACTTGTTTCTTGAAAAATCAGTAATTGTGTAATTACAAAACACAGACCAAGAGGCTGGAGACAGGGCTCAGTAGTGAAGAGTGTATACTGTTCTTTCAGAGGACCCAAGTTCAGTTCCCAACACCCATGATGGGCAGCTCTTAGTGGATCTGATGCCTCTGACCGCCTAAAACACTACACTCAGGTGCACACACCCACACACAAACTCATGCATGTGCATATAATTAAAGATAACAAAAATTAAACTTAAAAAAACCCAAAAACTAAAGTGATGATGATGATAACAATAATAATAATAATAATAATAATAATAATAATAATAACTTACCTTGCCTTCCAAGCTAAGTTACCTTTAGCTAAAGAAAGACTTTTAATCCTATGGGGAATTTTTCTATTACTAACTTGGGCCTCTCAGGGCTCATAGACTCTAACTGCTAACCCAAGAGCATGCCTGAGATGGATCTAGGCCTTCTACACATATGTAGCAGTTGTGCAGCTGGGTCCTCATGTGGGACTTCTCAGGAGGGAGCAGGAACTGACTCTGACTCTGTGGCCTGTCCTTGAATCCCTTTCCCTAACTGGGCTGCCTTGTCTCGCCTCAACAGAAAAAGATGCGCCTACTCTTACTGCAACTTTATATGCCAAGGTTGGTTGGTATCCATGGGAGGCCTCCCCTTTTCTTAGAAGAAGGAGAGGAATGGTGGGGGAAGGGGAATCAGGATGTAAAGTAAATAAATAATTCAATAAAAAACAAAAAGAACAAAACCAAACAATAAAACGAAACTTCTCTGACCCTTAGATATCCCTTAGATGTCCAACATTATCTAACGGGGTTACACTTGGGAAATGGCCCGCCTAGGTTATTATCTAGTGCCCCATTCATGTGCCCCTGTTATAAAAGGTCCTCACATATGAAATACAGACTTGTAACCAACAACCTGCTCCCTTGCCTCTCTTGCCTCGCTTCTTGTTTTTAGAGGTAAAGTGTGAGAGGGTGAGAAGACAGGGGTTCAAGGAGTAAAGTCAGACATGCCGCATTCTAGCCAGCCTTAGGTGTGTTTCACAGAAAAGCTTAGCCCATTTATCACATATTAACTCCGTCTTTAAACATCTCCCATGGACACCCATCAATATTATTATGAAGAAACGTGAGGATTCTTTGGCACCTCGCGGAGAGTTTGTCGAAGCTAGCTTCAATACGCTAGTGCACTTTATTTGGGAGTTGGAAGCAGAAGGTACTGTTTAGTGTGACCTCTGCAGATTGCTAACCTTGTTAGGATTTGAGCCCTCTAAGTGGTGCACAAGATGTCGATTTGGGAATAAGGCACACTGCTTACCTACCTTTCAGTCTACCATTCTAAAAATTTCTCCATATCGCTCGTGCCCAAACCTCAATCTATGCTCTGGAGGGCAGATGGAGCATAACACAATGTTGCCATAACACAATGTTGCCATAACACAATGTTGCCATAGTCTCACCCTTGCCTACTGCACAGGAACTATGTTAAAAACCTAATTCTGTTTACTCATAGTTTTCCAAACTTAATTTGCTCCCATAAAATGTTTTTATGGCTGTCTCCCTAGAACGGTTTTTCTGTTCCTTCCTTCCTATGCAGAAGAGTGTGAATTTAGATTTCCTTAATTGCATATCTGAGAAGGTCAGAGCTTACCTGTTGTCTTAGTCAGGTTTTCTATTCCTGCACAACATCATGACCAAGAAGCAAGTTGGGGAGGAAAGGGTTTATTCAGCTTACATTTCCATACTGCTTTTGATCACCGAAGGATGCAGGACTGGAACTCAAGCAGGTCAGAAAGCAGGAGCTGATGCAGAAGCCATGGAGGGATGTTCTTTACTGGCTTGCTTCCACTGGCTTGCTCAGCCTGCTCTCTTATAGAACCAAGAATGACCAGCCCAGAGATGGTCCCACCCACAAGGGGCCTCTCCCCCTTGATCACTAATTGAGAAAATGCCCCATGGATCTCATGTAGGCATTTCCCCAACTGAAGCTCCTTTCTCTGTGATAACTCCAGCTGTGTCAAGTTGACACAAAATTAACCAGTACACCTGTCTTAGAAACACCCCCAATTAATGGAACAAAGGATTAGGCTATGCCTCAATGGTGAGCTTTTTCCCTGTAGAAATTCTTTACATTGGGCAGAAGCAGACTCTAGAAGATAGGAAGTGAGGGCATGTCTGGCTGCCTCAAGCATTGTGGTCCCAGGGGCATCAGTGAATAGTTACTGAGATCTCATGGCTCCTTGAGTGTGGTCCCTGAGACAGTAATCAGTCTCACCTAGGAGCTGGTCAGAAAGAAAGCCTCTGCCCTCGACCCTCTTATTAGGTCCCGTGTGTGCAAGTGTGTGTGTGTAAGTCCGTGTGCAAATGTGTGTGTGTAAGTCCGTGTGCAAGTCTGTGTGCAAGTGTTGTGCAAGTGTGTGTGCAAGTCTTCCAGGGCCTGCTGGTAGTGTGCTCAGGCAGTCTGTTAAGAATCTGAGAGTGTCAAAAATTTTTAGAAGCTGAGATCAACTAGGGTGTGGCCTTATGGTTCATGGAGGCCTGATCGCCTCCCTTTCTACCTCGTTACACAGAAGATTGTCTTTTTTGGACACAGTATCACTGACTTCAGAGAAAAAGAAAAGAGGTCATGGTGCTTGGGACCTGACTCAGTTGTAAGCTCAGGCTACAGCTGATGTGTTTGGATTCATTCTTCTATTTTTAGTACTAAGTATTGAGCCAAAGGATTCGCACCTGCCAGGCACATGAGCTACCAAGCGAGCTCTTTCTACAGCCTTGGCATGCACACGGTGCCCTCCTCCTGCCAAGGCTAACAGCCTTCATCCTCGTGTCTGACATTTTGTGGGGATACTGAGGAAAGTGCAGCGCTGTCAACTCTATTCTCTTCATGCAATCCCCAGAGAGAGTGTATACCCCAGCACCATACCCCCATCCTTTCCTGGCCACTTGGGTGGTTCTAGTGAACTCATGAAGCGGCATAACTAAAGGGAGAAAGAAGGGAGGGTAAAAGGTTTGGGTTAGTTATAGTACCCACTACTTCTTGGTTCTGTCACTTTAAGTTCTCCCAGGCCTCGGGTCTTCTGTGTCTATCTTGTGAAAAACAGTGCTTTTTTATACATAAGTGTGAGAGTGTCTGGGGGTGATTTCTTCAGGGTGTCACCACTGGTCCAGGGACTCTCACCTGCTGTTTGTGGTTCTATGACGCAAGCAGGGGATAAACCAGCTGGAGCCTCAGGCGCTTGGCATGACTCCTTGACTACGCACAGAACCACCGGCAGGGATTAATTATGACAACATGGACATGTGTGTTTGCATTGCTTACATGTTTCTGCACTAATCCAAGACAAAGTGTGAATTCCCACCACCCTCTCAGCTAGCACTTCTACCCCAAGCACATCTGTATGCCCACCTCCTCCTACCTCGTAAACACATGCACATTCCTGTGCAAAACCTGAAGGTGATGTTCACCGGGAAGAGTTCTGAAAACTACCAATGTTCCCTCTTCCCATTTCTAATTCTTTTGTTTGTCTAGAGTTTCTTTTGCTTTGTTTGCTTCTGTTCGTTCCACAGGATAAGGTCTCTATATGTAACCCAGGCTAACCTGTCCTCCGACCTCAACACCCCAAGGGTCTAAATTACAAACTCAAATCGCTACACCCCCACACACCGCCACACTCCTAGCCCTGCACTTTTGGTTTCTGATTTTTGTTTGTTTGTTTGTTTTGTTTTGTTTTGTTTTGTTTTGTTTTGTTTTTAGTGGTTTCACAAACCTCAGGATTATGCCACTATCTACGCGCCCCTGGATAATTCACTTAACTGTACTCTCTCAGTGCTGTTGATACGTAGATACAGCTGAGCCAGCCACAGAGGTTACCGCAAAGGTTATGTGGATTTATGTGTAATGGTGGCTTGGACCCATGGCAGGCACCACACGAATGCTTTCAGCTTTTGTTCTGGCGAGCCTGATCTGGAGTCCTAGAGTTTTCCCACTCTCAGTACCGCCTTATACACGCATTTCTCTTTTCTGCTTCTCCTTGCTTTCTACCTCTCCCTGCCTCCCTCTGTTCCACCTCATCCCAAGACAGCAGGAGCTAAATCTCTTTGGTCAACCACTCTTTTTCATGTTTCTGAGAAATTTTGTCACTGGCTTGAGCTAAGTCGTGGTTTGGACAGAAAAGTTTATATTTGTCTTTCCCTTCCCAGCATTTGGTTTGAAGCTTTCGGTGCTTTAGTTCTGTGATGCTGGCACTGGCATAGAAGCTACAGGTCATCACAAACCTGCTGCACTGTGACTACACGTCAGAGAACAGGATTTGACCTGTATTATGACACATATGAAGACACACTTTGGAGAATTAGCTTGTGTATATAAACCCAAGCTTTTATCTAGTCCCTGGACAGCAGTAGATATTTGAAAAAAGAAACTGAAGCCCATTTTTTGCTTATTTGCTTATTAATCAGGCACGCATACACTGACGTATGAAGCAAGGCATCCATAAGCAATCTGAGGGATAAATGATGTCTGGGATGTAGAAACCATTATGATTACCTAGTGATTGCTCCAGGAAGAAGTAACCAGAGTCATGCATTGTTAAATATCGTGCTAGGCATCCCAGGCCTAAATTACATACAGAGAGACTGGGGATCAGAAGGAAAAATCAGTTGACAGAAACAGAGCTGGAAATCCCAGTTCCAACCGAGATACGTGTGACTCAAAGCCGTAGCCCTCCCAGGCCTGATAGCCCATCCCTGCTAGTGCTAGCCTTTGGGAGCCAGAGATAGGAAGGTGACTGAGTCCAGGGATTCAAGAGTGTTTGGGGGTGCACATGACAGTGAGCTAGGGCTCAGTGAGTAAAAAGATCTGCTGCCTTTCCTGACAGCCCCAGTTCAGTCCCAGAAACCAGTGTCGCAGAAAGGGCGCTTTACTTCCTGCAAGCTATCCTCTGACCTCCACACAAGTGCTATGGCACGTGCACACACACACACACACACACACACACACACACACACACAGTAAATCAATTTAAAATGGAAAAAATAGTCACAGTGTTTGCCATGAAATAATAATTGCTATATTCCAGCATTTCTAACCAGGAACTAAGTTGTCCAGTGAGTAGGCAAGCTTTTTCTGAAATCAATTCCACCGGCACTGGCCTGAATGCAGGTACCACATCTTCTTTTTAGAACCCAAAGCACTCAATATTTTTATAAAACATCTTTATCACTAAGAGAATCTGGTATTATTTTACTAGCTATGGAGTCTGCAAGAAGACTGGAGGTTCTGCTGTTTGCTCAAAGACGTTGAGTTAGGAGCAAAAGACAATTAAAACTGAGGTTTTAGAACCCAACTGAATATTTAACTCTATTAAAAATGGCCACTACTTATGGAGTTCACATTACTTCCAACCATGTTAGGAATGAAGTTGTAACAACAGCACTAGCTGAGCTGAGCACCCTTCCCCGGTGAGCTCCTCCAGGCTGTGTGTCTCCACTCACTCTCCTGAACCAACCCAGCTTCCTCTCACTGGACCCAGGTGTAAAGAAAACTGTCCCTAAACTGTCCAGGATAGACTACAGATAAACGAGCAGAATCGGCCCACTGCGTAGTTGTTAGGATCACATGACTAAGTTCATGTGACCTGCTCTTAACGTCACAGAAGCATTCGGCAGCGTTGACAGTGGAGGTAAAGACAACAATGAATGAAAATGTTCTCAAAACATATGTGATGTTTTTCCCATTTGATTCAATTTTCCCCATCTAGCTGTACACGGGACCCTTGTGTCAAAATAACCAGGTAGTCTCCTTCACTGGACATTATTTACATACAGGCAGGTGCAGGCAGCCTCAACCTGAACTCGTGATTACCAAATTTGGTGATGCTCCACTGAGATAACTTTAGAGGACAATTCGGGAACAGGACACAGGGTCCTGGCCCCCAGTGCCAAGTCAGTGTAGTTGCAGAGGCAAATAACAATGAAGAGAGGGGTTTAACAAATAACTGTATCCAGAACATTGCTGATTATAAGTTTCAAGAATGTTTCGAGGGGGGAATGTATGATAAGTTATTGACACAAACTTACCAGTCAGAAAACAGAATGAGAATTGAAGTGGTCTAACTCCAGAAAGCAGGGGAGAGGCCTGAATGGCTGGTACAGACACAGACGGGCTGGTATAGTGATGGGATTGGTTACCAAGGAGCCTCAGAAGGTGGTCAAAGCTGGCCAGAAATAACCATGTGTCTCTGGGGATGCTTGACGAACACAGCGCACTCCATGTCCCATCAGCTGTGAGGCAAACACCTTCTCTTTGACCACTACACAGCTTGCAGTCGTCATTTCAGAGTAACTCTCTTAAAAGTTCCCTTTCTCTGGTATTTCACCTGTAAACTCTGTGGGTGAAGCCCCAGTTCTAGTGGCAGCTGTTTCAAGGTTTTATTGCACTCATAAAAATTGTCATGATAAAGAACACTGAAGTGGTAATTCTGTTTCATTAAAATTCCTGGTATGCCTGCCCTGGGATGCTTCCCTAAGCCTCTGGAGTGGGCTCTGTGACTTCTTCAGAAGGTCCGTGGTGGAGAAGACAGTTGACGTTGTGGTCAATAGATATTGCCTTATGTATGTGTAGATGTATGTATATAGCTGTGTTGTATAGAAGTGTGTGTGTGTGTGTGTGTGTGTGTACATTAAATACATGCAGATACATATGTGTGTTTGGCTGTGCCTGCTCCAGGAACAATACCATACACTGAGACTCTTAACTCACTCCTCAGGAAGGAATTCCTATTCCTTTTTCACAGGAAATCCATGAGGAATTTGGCTGATGGCAAAATGGGCTAGATTCCAAGTAGGCGGTCACTACAAACTACACACACCATCGTGCTCTGCAAGAATCTGCTTGTACCATCCACTTCTCTAAGCCAAAAACAAAAAAAGTCAGGAAGTTTGTACCACAGTACTGGGGTTCAGTCGTTACTATTTGGCCAGGCGTGGTGGCATACTCAGGCAGCCCCAGTTGCAGGAGGTTGAGGCAGGAGGATCGTTTGAAGCCAGGAGCTGAGGCCAACCAAGTCTCAGAAGTGATTCTGTTTGTGCCAGAGATGGTGTGAATTGGACTCACAGGCAGCCCTTGCCTTTAGGAGTAAAATTGGCCCCGTTTCCCTGTGTGGCAGAGGCTGAAGTTTTGCTCTGCCTGGCACTTGGCTGTGGGTGGAGTCACTGCCTTCTGCTCCTCCCGGCCCCAGGCCTGCACATGCCGGGTGGAGAGACCATCCAGATGGATGGCTGCATCTTAAGCCATTTGGATTTAAGACAGAAGCACACACAGAGTCACTGTCCCCAAAATTTCCAACTGTGAAAAGTTATCTCTTTTGGTAGTACTTACCAACAATAAGAATTCTGTATAGTGTGCAGTTCTTTCATAGTGAAAGTGTCTTTCAGCTTTGGCGAAATTCTTTTGGGTCCCTAGAAACACTTTTTGCAAGCTCAGTGAGCATCCCTCTGAGTGCCACCAAACCCTGCCTACAAGTGGCTGAACTTTGCTTTACATGCTGAATTCTGGAGCAGACTCTGAGGCAAAGACTCACTCATTTGTCCACTATCTGGAGGGGGAGCTAGGCAAGCTGCCGCCCTATAAACGGAACACACATCCTGATGCGCAGAAGTGCAGGGCACAGTTTTCGTCCTGCCATAATCATTTTTGAACCAACTACATCTGCACATTTTTAGACACATCTTTCCTTGTACACAAACCCCACATGTCTGTATCCTTTTCAAAGACTCAAACACCTGAGCTATTGAGACTTAAATATTTTCCTTCTGCCGATTTTCCCCAGCAAAGATTCCGGTTGCACAGAGGTCCATGAAAGGCATTAAAATCATTTAGGATTCTAATTACAAATGCCAGTATCTAGTCAAAGTTGGGACTCACTCCCAACTGTGTGACATGGCTGAGTTGGGCCTAAACAAATGTATTCATTTGTTTGTTTGTTTATTTGTTTGAGGTAGAGTCTTACAGTCCAAGCTGCCTCCAGACTTATAATCCTCCTGTCTCAGCTTCTTGAGTGCTGAGAATACAGGTATCAGCTACCAGATTTATTGGTTTATTTGTGTGTTAGCTTCCCTGAAACTGGAGGTCCTGGTGGATGTGAGCTGCCTGGTCCAGATGGATGCTGGTAACTGACCCTGGATGTGCTAGACGAGCAGAAAGTGTTTAGTCACTGAGCCTTCTAGCTAGCCTCTGCTCAGTCCTCTGCACCTTGGTCCTCCCATTGCTGTGGTCTGTGTCACCTTTTCCTGACGTGCTTGGTAGTTAGCTACCCTTTCTTCAGCAACCTGCTCTTCTGTGTGAAGACCTTGAAGGTTCAAGGCACTTCAGGCAAAGCCTGAAAAGAGATGAACGTGACATGGCTTGAAATAATCATTCCGAAACACCGGAGGTGTGGAGGCTCAGGTGGGACCATAGCGTGAATTCTAGATGCTCAGGGCATGGGGGTCGAAAGCCCCAATGCTGCTCTGATAATTAAACATATAGCACAGACATGCAGCTCTCTTGATGTAAATGGATGGTAACCGCAGAGCCCTTGCTCTAGGCGAAGGCTTGTGCATGATTTACTGCGCATTTGATTTATCTGCTGACAGAACCATCACATTCCTTGGCCAAACTTTTTTTACATCAGAGACACCTCCTGGTGGTATTATTGGCTTACCAGTGGGAGTGGGAGATATGAGATACTCATAGATACTATTAGAGTGGGTATCCTTTACACACATGACTTCTTTGGGTTTTGAGACAGGTTTTTTTCTGTGTAGGCTTGGCTGTTCTGAAACTTGCTCTGTAGACTGGTCTGGTCTTGAACTCAGAGATCCGCCTACCTCTACTTCCCAAGTGCTAGGATTAAAGTCCTGTACCACCAAGACAGGACTTATCTGAAAATGTGTGTGGCACATACAGCATGGATCTTTAGAGCATACGTATATTGTGCTGGTCTCAGCTTAGAAACCTATGCATTGAAATACACATAATAATAGCACACCGAACCGGGCGTGGTGGCACACACTTTTAATCCCAGCACTTGGGAGGCAGAGGCAGGCAGATTTCCGAGTTCAAGGCCGGCCTGGTCTACAGAGTGAGTTCCAGGACAGCCAGGGCTATACAGAGAAACCCTGTCTCGAAAAACCAAACAAAAATAAAATAAAATAAAATAAAATAAAATAAAATAAAATAAAATAAAATAAAATAAAATAAAATAAAATAAAATAATAGCACACCGAGGACACTTGTATTTGGGAGGGAGAAAAGGATACATTTAACAGTGCTAGCCCTTATCCAGGCTCACTCTGTTGTCTTGCTAACATAGCTTCAAATGAAGGCCAGGATTCTTCCTACTGACCAGTGAGTCTTTTCGGGCTTGTAAGAGAGAAACTGAAATGTAAAGAAGTTCTTGGGGCTTTGGAGTGTAGAGGGGCTTCTGAGAGGCCTCCCAGGGTGAAAAGACATTGTTGGAACCAGAACTGTGAACTTGCTGCATTCCCACCGCTGTGGACAAAACAGGAACTAGGAACCCCACCCAGTGCGACCCCCACTGCCACCACCCCCGCAGAGCACATTTTCTGGGAAGGTGGGCTCAGTCTCCCTGGGACCCACCGCATGCTGCATGCTGTGGGCCTGCAGAGTTTGTAGGAGAAGAAGGAAAATCAAAAGAAAACACGATGAGTTTGCCAATGTCTGGGATACCCAGAGTTGGCTTTGCCTGTAGTGGCCTCAAATTAAATTCCTCTCTGTCTTGCTCCTCTGCCACCCTGCCCAGACTCACTTTAGAAACCCAGAGGCAGAGAACAAAGCAGGCAAGTTTGTTTTTCCAGAACAAATGGGGCAGTTTGGGGGTCCCGGTAGAAGCAGCGCTGACAGCTGGCTCCGTGTTGGGACACTAAGGGTTTTAACACGGTTCATTCAAGACTGTTTAGTCTGGGGGGCCGAGGATTCATTTATCAGCGCCAGTGTCATCGAGGCAGTTCTGATTCCCAATGATTGCATTGTCATCTGTATGTGCCTGCCACAAACGAAATAGAACTGAGCAGTTACTGCAGGGTCACTAAAAAGCCCTTTCATTTATGCTCCTTAATGGAATTAGCAGTGAGGGACAGGACGGGGCGGGGGGTGGGGGATGGGGAGGTGATGGTGGGGGAGCGGACTGACGGACACCCAGCCAGTGCTAGGGTGCTTAGTAAATAACACCTGGCTCAGCATCGCCAACTGCTTCCCGCTGGCTCTTGCAGAACTGGCAGTGCATTGAGGATACATCCGGCAAGCTTCGAATCCACAAGTGTAAGGGACCCAGTGACCTGCTCACCGTCCGTCAGAATGCACGCAACCTCTACTCTCGTGGATTGCATGACAAAGACAAAGAGTGCCATTGTAGGGACTCTGGTTATCGCTCGAGCAGAAGCCAGCGAAAGAATCAAAGGCAGCTCCTGAGGAACCAGGGAACACCAAGTAAGCTAAACCTTGTGACCCCCCACAGCGGCAGGAGGATCCCTTTTCAAGACAACCTCCTCCACAATTCACACACAAATTAGATGTTCTCGGTGCCTAGATTTCAGGATAAAAGCAAAAATCATTGCTCAGTTTAAAGTAAGATAGCAAAGATCGGCTAGAAATTTTACTTTGCAAGTATTTTCACTTAGTATAGAATAAAAATCCACTTAGTAACCTCCTAGGGACCAGGGCATCCACACAGGAAAGGGCTTCTGCGGGTGTCCCACGGGACCGGGGGTGGGGTGGGGGGAGGGTTTGATCCATCTGACTTTACCTTCATGGTAATGCTCTGATATGCCTGCCTTAAGTTTCTTTAAAAGTTAAATTTCAGGTATCAGTTCATATGTGTTTAACCTTAGAGGAAAGACATGAGCAGTTTTTAAAGGCATAGTTTTAATGTCTTTAAATGCATATTTTTCATGCTGTATCTTTAAATGTTGTCACACGGTTGTATCTTGCTGAGTGGCAGTATCAAATTAGTTGAATTCAGTACAGCTTATCCGTACTGCCTACAATTTCTTTTAGTAAAACTCTCAGATAACTGATTGACACGGTGTTATAGACTACAGAAAACAGGAGGAACATCTACTGAAGAATGATAGTCTCCTGCCACCTAGTGGCAGATTTGAGAAGTGGCTCAAATCTGTGCCTATTCTATGTCAGGAAACAAGTTCTGTTTAAACTTGTGTCCAAGAATTGGACACAAAACATTTAAGAGAATCAGAGTTCCTTAAAGCAGACATTTTTGTGATGAACTTGGACTTGAGGATCATGAATTCCCTATCTAAGTGGACTGGTCTTCACGGATTCTTAAAGTGGTTTATAACCAGTATCACGGAGTTACGGGATTGTCTTTCCTCCTGGAAGGAAATTTCACATTTAAACCACACAAGAAAATCACAGCTACAACTAATAAGGTTACAAGGCCCCCTGATACAAGCATCCCACATAGCAGCAGGAACACTCTCCCCTGCCAGAAAGTTTCCAAACTGCGTCCTAGAACGGGAGCACCTGAGGTGATGGTGGTGCAAGTCGTCTGTCTGCCATGGCAGCCACTACCGCACTGGAAACTAAGGGGTCCTATGGGAACAATCTCCCCTGTAGGAAGGCTGACAGTTGTGGTTCCATAATCTCTGTGACTCTTCTTCATGACTTAGGAAGCTGGAGAGAAGATTCCAGAGGAGTATGCTTGGCGAAGGCCAAGCACGTAAGCAGAGGTCAGAGCTTGTACATTAACACCCTTACCCAGGACCCAGTGACCATCAGGCAGCATCCCATAGTCGGCACTGTGGGTGCGCAGTGGCCGTACTCTTAGCCTCAAGTGTTCAAAATGTTACATGGCTGATGCAAACTTTCACAAATTTAGCCGTTTTAGAGCGCTGCCCTGTGCTTGTGTAAATGTGAGGTGGTGAGAGGGGTCATCTTTTTAAAAAAAGCAGCTCAAGGCAGTGGTGAGGCTATAAGAGGAGACAGTGCGTTCAGGATCCAGGACCCAGCGCGCTCAGGCTGTAGGACCTAGGGACAACCCAGCAAAACTCAAGGCTTCAGTTCCCTCATGCAGAAAGAATAATAGAACCAATTCATGTTTGATGGCTCATAAGTTTGTTTTTTTTTCAGTGTAAGGACCATTATGACAATACTTTCATTTCAAGATTATGGATTCTAGATAGATAAGCAGTATACAAAGGACAGCCGAAGCTAATAACAAGCAGAGACTATATAGTTCTATACTAAGTGCCTGAGCCATTCATGTAGACAACCAAGTGTGGCAGCTTTTAGCCTGCTAGCACCCTTGACAGGATGGACCCAACCAGAACAAGAGCATGCTTTTTCCTGCTGTAACTTCAGGAGCCACCCAGGACAAAGGTGCCCCAAGGCTACTCAGCCTGCACTTTGTGTTCCTCTCTAACTTTCCACTACGACCGGTGATACCATTCTCACACACACACACACACACACACACAACTGTTCACCCGCGATAATGACTTTCCCTCTCATTCCAGAGTATAAGCCCAGATTTGTGCACACCCGGCAGACTCGGTCCCTGTCCGTCGAATTCGAAGGTGAAATATATGACATCAATCTGGAAGAAGAAGAACTGCAAGTGTTACCACCAAGGAGCATTGCTAAGCGCCATGATGAGGGTCACCAGGGCTTCGGAGGCCACCAGGCTGCTGCTGGTGATATCAGGAATGAGATGCTGGCAGACAGCAACAATGCTGTGGGGTTACCCGCTACTGTCCGGGTGACACACAAGTGAGTCTCCTCGTGTAGTTCCCAGGCTGGAGGACAACATTACCTCACACCCCATACAATCACCATTGCACTTTGCAAAAAGAAATAGTATTGCTCAGTAATGCAGTGCCCAAAGGCTTACATGCACAACCAGGGGAACAAGAAAACAGGAGGCGTTAGAACCGCCAGCCACCTGGACACCTGCTTTGGGTTCTGTTTCTAGGAAAGCCCATTCATTAGCTGGGAACCAGGCAGAGCAATCCCGTCATATTGCAACTTAGCAGGCATGGGTGGAACTTCCACCCACAAGTTGTTACCTAAAGAAGTCTGGGGACTTCTGGGGACACTTCCGTGCTCCATGGTCCTCCAGGCTTAGAGCATTACAGAACCAGGCCTCAGAATTGAAGCACACCTTAAAGAAAAACAGTTGATCCCAAAGAATCTTCTAGAAAATGATTTTGGACCCAGAATGGGTATATAAGATCAGAAAAAAATGGCCTGCTTCAGGCAGAAAGAAAGGGTTTCAGAAATCAAACAGACAGGAAACAAACACCAATATCCATAGGTTAATAGACTCAGGTAGCTTTTCAGTGCCTCCTCAAATTTATCTACTCTTTTTTAAAAAATTTATTAGATCTTTATTTTGTCCCCAATGTCATCAGCATGGGGTGCCATGGAGTGTCGTGAGTGCACCCAGGTTTAAATTTGTTAGTTACATGCCCATACCAGCCCCTCTCTACCGTAGCGCTCTTACTTTATTGCAAAGCTTAGCGTGGGAGGAGAAACAGCTGGGTTTTCAGAATGTTTGCCAGCTATACAAGAGACCAGGACTCGGGGCTGGGAAGTTGGCTCAGAGATGAAGAACACTGGCTGCTCTTCTAGAAGAGCCAGGTTTGGTTACCAGCACCCACATAGAGGTTCACAACCGTGTGCAACCCCTGTCAGGGGCTACAACTCCCACATCTGAATTCCACAGATACCACATGCACCTGATGCACAGACGCACATACAGATAAAATACCCATGAGCACAAGTAAAAATAAATAAGCAAACAAACGCACCTTGGAACTGGAGGTGATCCCAGCACCATTTAAATTAGACATCATGAGTGCACCTACATTCCCAGCCCCCGATGTTCAGCGGGATCTGAAGTTCAAGTCCTTCTTGGGATACATGGAAAGAAAAAGATGGAGAATCTGAAGGTCTAGTGCAGCAGTGTAAAGCGCTTGTCCAGCCGGAGGCTTGTCTAGTTAGACCCTCAGCACAGCCAAACAGAAGGGAAGCATTAGTGTTCGTGCGCTGATTGAGGGATTTCCTTCTGTAAAGCAAAATGATGGAATGATGTGTTTCTTCCAAGAAGCCATTCTGAACTGTGACTTTGAAAATCTATACACACGTACACACACAGGAAAATGCACTCTTAATCTTTCGTGTGTGCACTTGCTGGCACTTTAAGAGCTTAATTTGGGGAGTGGATCCTGTTCAAGGGAGGATGAATGCGAAAACGTGTGGCAAGGTGTTCTTGGGGATAATCTTGTCACAAAGCACTGACCCTGTCCCTTGTCCAGCCAGCGGCCAGGACCCATTCTCGGCTATCCTTGTGAGGGGATCCGCTCTCAGCGCAGTGTTTTTACCTACAGGAAGAGGGCGCAGGGCACAGAGTGCTCTTTGCTCTCTCTCTCTGGTGTTTGTATGTTTGTTGATATTAGAACATAAGCCTGTTTCTCTGGGTCCTCTTTGATTTTGCAGATGCTTTATTCTTCCAAATGACACAATCCATTGTGAGAGGGAGCTGTACCAGTCAGCCAGAGCGTGGAAAGACCATAAGGCCTACATCGATAAAGAGGTCAGCCTTGGGGCTGGGTAGAGCGTTGGTATAGAGAGCTTCGTTGTCATAAGCAAGGAGGTTCCATCCCCGCACAAACATACAAACAAACAAAGCAATCCACAGGGCTGTGTGCTCGCCTCCTTAGCCCTGCTGTGACTGC
>NC_034611.1:4854561-4856411 GCF_900095145.1 Mus pahari | reverse complement strand
CCACGTGTCCATATCCTCATTTTTGTAATTGCCTAAAAACTAGAAAACCCACCAAGAGATCTAACCATCCCCCAGTGACATAGTGGTAGTCCTACTGAAAGCAAGAGTGGGAAAACGAGGGATGAATCTGACAGTCTTTTGCATGTTTTTGAGAAAATTAATTATAAAGAGATATCTGTTAATGTCTCTGGCACACTGGCAATATAGAAGTAAACATGTTTGTTCTATGGCTCGCTCTTCTCAGCTGTTCTGGGAATAGTCATAATTACGGAATACAGCCAACAAGGTGGAGGAGATTCTGTAAACAAAAATCCTGATCTTAGAAGGTTGTATGATTATGTGTTTTCCAGATCGAAGTTCTACAAGATAAAATTAAGAATTTAAGAGAAGTGAGGGGACACCTAAAGAAAAGGAAGCCTGAGGAGTGTAGCTGTGGTGACCAGAGGTGAGCATGCGTCCCAGGGTGCCTCCTAACACAGCAGAGGTGAGCATGCGTCCCAGGGTGCCTCCTAACACAGCAGAGGTGAGCATGCGTCCCAGGGCGCCTCCTAACACAGCAGAGGTGAGCATGCGTCCCNGCCTCCTAACACAGCAGAGGTGAGCATGCGTCCCAGGGCGCCTCCTAACACAGCAGAGGTGAGCATGCGTCCCTGACACAAATGAGCCGGAGAGTGGATGGAGCTCGAGGCGGCCGCCTGTTTCGTTAATGCCGCGTGTGAAGGCATTGCTGTCAGACATATTGGCTTCACCCGCTTAAGTCTAATTAAACATGGCACCCACTTAAGCAAATGATACAAACAAGTCCCACGGAAATAATGGCAAAAGAATAACGTCCTGCCATGCATGTGAGTGAGTCTGTGTGTATGTGTGTGTGTGTATGTATTTGTGTGAGTGTATGAGTTATGTGTGGGGGTGGGGGGGGAGTGCTTCTGTGAGTTGTGTGTATGTGAGTGTGTATGTGATTGTGTGAGTATGGGGGTGTGTGAGTGTGTGGGTATGTGTGTGTGTATGAGTGTGAATGTTTCTCTGTGTGTGTGTATGTGTGTATGTGTGTATGTGATTGTGTGAGTATGGGGGGCGTGTGAGTGTGTGGGTATGTGTGTGTGTATGAGTGTGAATGTTTGTGTGTGTGTGTGTGTGTGTGTGTGTGTGTGTGTGATGAACCATTTAACCGAGTGAGAGGTTACATATATTAGACTCACGTCTAACCCTCTGGCCTGCAGCTATTACAACAAAGAGAAAGGTGTCAAACGACAGGAGAAGCTAAAGAGTCACCTTCACCCCTTCAAGTGAGTGGCTTCCTGTTTGTGCACTGGGGCTGGGGCTGTCCCTGATGACAGGAGGGACTCCACATAGGATGGTCTGTGGTGGGAATCGGCAGAGAGGAACAGACCCAGAATGGCTCGCGGTAGTGCTGGCCTCTCAAGATGGAAAGAAGCACTTGGATATTTAAACAATAGCAAAAGTTGTATGTGTGAGAGATTTCGTATCTAACATCAATGGCATTTAAACTATGCGGAAAACCAAAAATGGGAAGGAAGTGAAAAGGGTCTGAGAGGTGGGGGAAGCAGAAGATGCTTGAACACGACATTGCTATTATGCTCTGGAGGTCATAGCAGTGGTGATTTTGGGCATAAGATAGAGCTCAGGAGGCCCACCCCTGACCAAGAAGTTACTGCGGTTGGTAGCTGAGGGAGGGGCAAGCAAGCGTCATTCCTCTTAGGGCTGAACCACTGGTAAGCGGCCATGCTGCAGCGCTAGACTCAGTGGGTTATTAAAGAAAATAAAAGACATGAGGTTGTGCAGAGGGAGATCTGGGGTGGGGGTGGGGTGCGAAGGGGCATGCAGGG
>NC_034611.1:4806078-4854461 GCF_900095145.1 Mus pahari | reverse complement strand
GGGGGTGGGGTGTGAAGGGTGCATGCAGGGTGGGGGTGGGATTCGAAGGGGGTATGCAGGGTGGCTATGATCATATCTCATTGTATATAAGAATGGAATTCTCAAAAAATATTTTAAAGAAACAAAAAAGTCTTTATTTTCAAATGCTATCATGTCTAATTTGCCAAAGGATATTTGAATCGCATTGCCAGCCAACTAATCAGTCACTGACTCTATGGCCACCCGATACGTACTGCGCTATCTGTGGCCGCCCGATTCGTACTGCGCTATCTGTGGCCGCCCGATATGTACTGCGCTGTCATAGGGAGATCACATCATTTGTTCAGAGCTTGTGGCTGGCAAGATGCACTGACTCGTGCCCACCTTTCTTCCTATCGATGCTTAAGAGCAAATGATGGTCCGATTCAATGCAGATCTAGAGAACTGTCCTGGGCGAGTTTACCTCCACGATACTGGCTATATTTGAAGCCCTCTGTGAAAGCAGAGGTCGCGCGAGCTCCTGTGTCTGGGCCAGGTTTAGAACAACAACCCCACTTTTCCTAACGTGCTTTGGTCGTCCAGAGAGGCTGCTGCACAGGACGTGGACAGCAAACTGCAGCTCTTCAAGGAGCATCGGAGGAGGAAGAAGGAGAGGAAGGAGAAGAAACGGCAGAGGAAGGGAGAGGAGTGTAGCCTGCCTGGCCTCACCTGCTTCACCCACGACAACAACCACTGGCAGACTGCCCCATTCTGGAACCGTAAGTCTCCCAGGGGACATCCCATGGAGTGCAGAGAGCACCGCCCACTGTTCTAACGTAGGCTGAGAACCGCACAGAAAAACCAGTCAATCCAGGAGGTCCAACAGGAAAGTCACATGCTATGCCCAAACCATTTTGCTAGAAAAAAAAGAAAAGAAAAATTACTTACCTTTAGAAACTTTGGAGTCTTTGTTTGTTTGTTTTGTTTTATTAATTTTTGTTTGATTTATTTTTTAAAAATTTACTTATTTTATATATATGAGCACACTGTAGCAGTGTTAAGACAGCAGAAGAGGGGCTTGGATCCCTTTATAGATGGTTGTGAGCCACCATGTGGTTGCTGGAAATTGAACTCAGGACCGCTAGAAGAGCAGTCAGTGCTCTTAACCGATGAGCCATCTCTCCAGCCCTTTGTTCTGATCTTAAAAGATATGGTCTCTATGTGTATACTAGAGGCTGGCCTAGAACTGTATAGCCCAGGCCGGCTTCCTCTTTGCAGTCCTCTTGCCTCAGCCTCCCTCATGCTAGGATTACAGGTATACTAGCTTCTACTCCTAGAAATGTTGGTATTTTTGTTTAAAGGTTAAACCTTGAGGTTTCACACAGAAGCCTGAGGCCCACTCTGCCCATAAACCTGTTAGGTCCGTAGCAATAAATGCCTGGGCATTTTTGTTCCAAATAGATTACTTTCTGCTTTGTCTTCTTGTCTTTTAAAATTCTTCTTGTCTCATATATTACATCCTGACCACAGGTTCCCATCTCTCCCCCACCTCCTCCCCTTCATCTACTCTTTCCCCCAGATCCATCTTTTGCTTTTATTCTAATGCATGTATCTTCAAACAAATAAAAACACAGTAACGATCCATCCGGTAAACCCAGAACCCACTCCCTCCTTATCCTGGTCCCCTTTGGTGGAAGACCCTGGGGTCCACATGAGTACTCTGTTTTGTTTTGAACAGTACAGGATGGGGACTAGTTGTGCCATTTTGAGTAGAGTACATTTGCTTTCTCTTCTCTCTGCACAATGTCACCTTGGCAGTGGAGAAGTGTGCGCGCCCTCGGCTCTGGCGGGGCACACCACCCAACTGAAGGCTTACCAGGAGCACTGATAAAACTCCAGCCTTGTGAGGGTCAGCAGAGGGAGCCAGGTAGCTTATCAAACTGGCCCATGGAGCTCTCCCAGGTCATTCAGACATGGCAGGCCAGTGCTGGGCAGCCTGTGCCTCTCAGTCATACTGCTTCATGAGTTGGGTCTGTGTTTACATGTGTGTCCACAATCACAGTGAGGCCAAGTGAGGCATAGTCATAGCACGCAGCCTTTAATGTGGCTCCTGAAATGGAGTTTTGGAAATCAGTGAGACCTTTCAGATTTCGGAGAGGAGAGGGTCTGTCCTTATTGCACTTTAATTTTGGTGAAAAAGGAGAAAAGCAAGCAAGCAATGAGCTATGGAAGATACTTACACTTTATGGTTATGGAATGAAATAAACAGTTAAACTTCCCACTGGGACTCTTTAGAGATAAGGAAATGGTGGGGGGAGAAGGAGGGAGGGAGGGAGGGAGGGAGGGAGGGAGGGAGAGAGAGAGAGAGAGAGAGAGAGAGAGAGAGAGAGAGAGAGAGAGAGAGAGAGAGAGAGAGAGAGAGAGAGAGAGAGAGAGAGAGCGCTCATCAAGCTCACATGCCAGTGATATAAGACCTAGTAGGTTCAAGCTCGGAGAGGTTTGATGTTTCCCAGTGATAATGCTGCAGGGTCTCGAGGGACTCTAATAGCCAAACTGTAGCACCTTTAAAAGATGACAGTTAAGCTGGAACCTAAAGAGCTGTAGGAACATTGTCCGAATGGAAGAGATCAGCATCCCAGCAGAGTGAGCTTGTGAGCAGGAGTTGTGAGGCAGGGATGAAGTTGGTGGCGATGTCACGCAGAAGGAACCAATGTGATGCACCAGGGACTGGAAAGCCCCTTGGAGAACAAAGGGGGATGAATTATAGCTTGGCTATGTTAGGAGGTCGACTGCTACAGTCCTGCCTAGGCCAGGCACAGCCGAACCTCCTGTATGGTCTCCCACATCCTCTCCTCATGTCTGCAAACCATTCTTCAGAGTCAGAATGACCTCCTAATGTTGTCTTGTTTCCCCTTACAAAGGCAACACACTAGCATATCTAGGAAAGACCCACACGGTATGCTCTAGCCCTGTCCTGCTGTTTCCTCCTTCTCAATTAAAAACTTTAAATTATATCTGTGTGTGTGTGTGTGTGTGTGTGTGTGTGTGTGTGTCTATTTCTATGTGCATGTTTCTGTTGCTTGCTCTATGTGTTTGTCTCTCAGAACGCACTAACTTGACCTGTGTATTACAAAAAAAACTTAATATAACTGATAACAGTAAAACCATCTTAAGAGTCCTTTTCATTTTAACCTTTGGAGGTCACAAAGGTGTGGTTCCTTTATATAGATCTCAGTTCCGGTGCCTGTAATGCCAGGCACCAAAGCACGCTGTTCTTCTGCTCTAAGATGTAATGGCTACATGAAAGACTCGGTCAGATGCCGATTCAATGGGCTGCACCACTAGCAGGCTGAGGCAACGACGATCTTCAATTTTTAATACCTTCATTAACTAAACAGTCATTTATTGAAATTACACTGTTAAATTTCTAACATCCTTGGGATTTATCAGTTATTTGTGCAGAACCATCAGAAGTTATTATACTCATATAGCTTATGAAACAAGTTCAAAACCCATTTAAATTATTGATTTGGTAAATTTCTGCGTAAGTTAAAAGCGTTTGGTTGTCTGGATTTTAATATGTAGGTATGAACTAATGTTCACATAGAAAGAATATAAATTATGAATGATGTACAGAGAGCACTTTCTATGGAAAAAAATGAAACAAATGAAAATACTCTCCACTTCCCAGATAGTCTTTTGTAAAAATGTTTCTGGACTGGAGGAGAGGGGAATGTGCAGAACACAGACCACAGCGGATGTTTGTTTATCTGTATGCCATCATGGCTGACACATGTCCCTGTCCAGACTCTCCTGGCACTCAGGAGGACCTGAGGGAAGCCTGGGCTCCATGCTCCAAGCCCGTATGCCGGGCAGTGGCAGGAGCAGTGTGTACATTCACCAGCTAAAACAAGCCAGCCCTGTTGAGGGGCGTCGGCACGGGGGAGGTTGCAGCCCTGGGTGGTGGGTTATGGAAGAATTCACCTTCCCCTCAGCTTTTAACTGCTCTAAAAAAAAAAACTCTGGTCTATTAACATATTTGAAAATGTAATCCCTTCTTCACTTTTGAAAGATCGATCGACCCTCTCTCTTTAGCTTGGGGGGCCATATTTAGTGTATCTAATATGACACCAGCTTCCAGCCAGTCTCCCCTGCTGCCTGTTGTCAGCTACATGATGCTGGTCCTTAGGGTTCCCATCTCCACATGGGTATGGCAACAATCATGTGTCTAACAGTCCTTTGAGAACTAAATGAGGTAAGATATACAAACATCTTACATCAGAAGTACATCCCATTTCCTGCGCATATCCTAAATGTTTTAAGAAAAAATTGCTAAAAAGTACATTATAATGCCCCTTCACTACCACCACCCCCCATCCACACACACGCTTTAACAAAAAAAAAAGGGGGGGGAAGGAGGTTGTTTTAAAATTTGATGTTTCTTAAATACGTTCTACAAGTTAGCCAGGGAGCCTATATGCAGAAGGTGTTGACAGTCAAATCTCACTGCATATTAAAATACTGTAGAGAGGTCTTGGGGAAATTCAGCCGGTAAAGTGTTTGCCATGTAAACATTAAGACCTGAATTCATCCCCAGGACCCGGATAAAATGCTAGGCTAGGTAAGCAAGGTTGCAATGTCATTGCTGGGGAAGTGGAAACAGGCAGTTCCGTGGGACTTGTGGCCAGCCAGTGGAGAGTGCTTTAGGGGGTTCCAGACCAAAGAGAGATCCTGTTTCAAAAAGCAAGGTAACTGTCACCCAGAGTTGCCCTGTGTACTCTAATGCATACACACGTGTACCTACACACACAAGCATACATATGTAGACTCTCTTGTGTAGTGTGTGGACGCAGCATCCGACAATAACAGGCTGATGTCCAGAACACTGAGGCAGAGTTAGAGGGTGAGCATCCACATAGAGAGAGGAATGCTGGGAGATCGTCAGGTGGGAAGATTTGTCACCCTGACTCTGAGGGGTCGTAACCAGCCATATGGCACACATAAAATAGAATAAACGGGCTATATAAGTTATGAGCTAGTCAGGAAACAAGCCCAAGCTTATGGCTAGGCATTTATTAATAAATATTAAGTCTCAGAGTCATTATCTGAGAACTGGGGTGAGGGCAGAAAAGGCTATACACACATGCATGCATGCATGCATACATGCATCCACGCTCCTGTACAAGAACAGTGCTGGAGAGGGTTGTCTGTAATTACAAATGATATTTTCTTCAACTCCATCAAGCTGGGCTCTACCCCTATCTAAGACTGTCCCTCCATATGTGGTTGTGACACTGGCTGTGTGATGCTGAGACAAAGCAAAGGCATTAATTCTGTTGCTTTATGAAACAACTATGTTTTCCTCTTCCAGAAAAAAAATAAAAATAACCACAAACAGAATCTCTAGTACTCATTTCCCAATACTCCAGCCACTTGTCCAGTTTTAGAGGACACTACCATCAAGAGTTAGGGAGGGTAACTTACTTAGTGGCCTGACACTTTGGTCTTCAGCCTCTATGACCCCTTGCATTCTCAGATTTCACAGCCAGCTTGCATAAAGGAAAGGATGTACTTATCCTTGACAGCCAATCACAGCACTTAGAAGACAGAATCCTTGAAGCTTGTAGAGAAGTCTTGACACAGCCAGCTTATGAGGCCTTCTCATCCTTTCCTTTGTGCTGTTCTTCGCTCTTCTCCAACAGTGGGATCTTTCTGTGCATGCACAAGTTCTAACAACAATACCTACTGGTGTTTGCGTACAGTCAATGAGACGCACAATTTCCTGTTTTGTGAGTTTGCCACTGGTTTTCTGGAATATTTCGACATGAATACGGATCCTTATCAGGTAAGACAATATGTTTTCATTGGATGAGGATGGTTGGGAACGAGGTAACCAGACAGGTGCTGAAGTCCATTGTCCTGTTTTCTTTATCTACAGCTCACAAATACAGTACACACAGTAGAACGGAGCATCTTAAATCAGCTACACATACAGCTGATGGAGCTCCGAAGCTGCCAAGGGTATAAACAGTGCAACCCAAGACCCAAGAGCCTGGACATTGGTAAGAAAATATGTTACTTCCATTTAGAAAAGTCTTTGTATTACCAATATTTCTCCATCTAAAATATTTCCATGTGTAAGTGTATAGTTTAGGGTACTTGAACTATATGTTTATAAGAAACTCTGTAAACAGATCCAAACATAATTTGATCTCTAAGTCTCTCCCTCTAGGTAGTCACGGGGAACTAAAATTACTGAGTAAGGTTTCCCTCCAATGTCTTGCATGTGTCTGTGTATTCCATCAGAAAGTCTTGGGTTTTGACAGAAGCATCTATGAGAATGTTAGATTGAGGATTTGATGAGTCCTTGTCATTGCCCTGAACAGTCCCGAGGGCAGCAGAAGCTCTTCTTACAGTTACGTGTTAGACACATAGTATCCTGCTTCTGCCTGCCATCATCTGTGCCCCCCACCCTCATCTGCATACCTGCCCAAGACAAGGGACGTCCATCTTTTTTGCCACTATAGCCCATTTGAAAATAGAAAATATTTAGGAAGCTCATTAACTTCTGAATTGGCTGTGGGAAGATGTTCTGACCCTGTTCTGCTGTGTGTGCCTGACATCTTTCTCCTTGGGCTTATATAGATGTGATTCTTTGAACTGTTTGTTCAACCTGTGCCTTGCTAAGGAAAAAAGTTGTAGTCTGTACCATTTCTGTAGAAGTGTAAACACCAGCCATTCACAGAAAAGAAGAAAGAAAAAGAATTGGAGATGGCTCAGACATTCTTACAGGATGACAAGCCGAAGTCACTGGCATTGGAAAGCAGTTTCCAGGAGCCCCATACCCTTTGTGACACTTCTTACTGCATATAGTGTGGCCTAGTATGGCCAGTCTCTCAAATGCTGAGACTATAGGTATAAGTCACAATGCCTGGCACAGATGCAAGAACCCTGCCCCCGCCCCCACTCTGGTTTTAATTATGTGCACAGGTCTGTGTCTGTATTTGGGTTTGTGCACATGAGTGCTGTGCCAGAAGAGGCCTGGGTAGGATGTCATCATTCCCTAGAGCTGGAGCTACAAGCAACTGCAAGCCACCAGATATGGTGCGAGAAGCAAACTCCTGTCCCCTGGAGGAGCACTATACACTCTTAACCAATGAACCATTTTTCCCATCCAGATGGAAAAAGAACACATTTAGTACATTCAAGTCTCATCCTGTGCTCTGCAGGTCCTGTGTAGAGCCAGCACCCCCAGCAATCAAACCAACAGCCCTTTGGTTATGGGAAAAAAGAGTTTGTTTTCATTCACAGTTCCAAGGGGGGTAAGAGCCCATCATTATAGGGGAACGTGATAGCAAATGGTAGGCAAGGTGGTTGGGGCAGGAAACTCAACCACAAGCAAATATCAGAGAAGAGAAAGTGAAGTGAGACTGTAAATGCTCGGAGCCTATCCCCGGGGACACCTCCAAAGGTTCAATACCTCCCCAAATTGCCTATCCAAGTGGGGACTGAGTGTTGAAGCATAGAATTCATGGGGGATCATAGATTTGAAGGGAGAAGTGAGGTTCTTCTCCCAAAAAGATCAACCTACTTGCTGGTCATTCCCACCTCTGTAGGATCCCAGATTAAGCCATGGATATCCTTCAAGAGAGGCCCATGAGAATCTTACCTTGATTCCCCATTATCACATAGGGAAATTAGCAAGGCAAGAAGCATGCCTGCCAAGTGGTATTTTGGCTGCTTGCTCTGTTCAACTTAAAACTTTGGAGATATCCTGCTTTTATACTGACCTTTCCCAGAAATCAAAGAAAGAATACCAGAGATGAATGGGGTGGGGTGGGGGGAACGCCACCTTGTGTGGACCTGGGATCTACCGAAAACTAGTAGAGGCCCTAGAAATATTACACAACGCTCTCCAACGCTCTCAGTCCCCAAAAGAATATGGCTCTTCACCTCATTGGAGATGACTTTACAGCTTCACTGTGAGAATCCGATAGGGACCTCAATGGGCAAGTGACAGGCCAGGTCAGGCCACCCTACTGCTGTGCACTTTAAAAATTTACTCAGAATTATATGAACTTCTGGAATTTCTCTCTCTCTCTCTCTCTCTCTCTCTCTCTCTCTCTCTCTCTCTCTCTCTCTCTCCTTTTTCATTGTAATCCCTTTTTTTTCTTTTTCCATGTTTTGTTTTTTACCTTAAACTTTTTTATTCTCAGAATTCAGTCCTTCTGAGACTAATGCATAAGACCATCTCCGATGGATTTCAGTGCTGCCTGTATTTAACACCGCCTGTTTCTTTCTAGAATTTAGATGTATTCGTGGAAACTGCATAGCGAAAGTTCTATGAGTTCGAAAGCTAACCAATTCCTCTTGTATTTCCCTATGTCAGGAGCTAAAGAAGGAGGAAACTATGACCCGCACAGGTATTCACACGTTTTTTTAAATTTTCAGCAGCTTCTTTCCCATAATTGCATGATCCATCGTTTCAACTAGTTTGTTTCTCACCATCTTGCCCAGAGCATAGGTCGTGGTGCATGTGTGTTCTAACAGTGCCCTCCTTCCCACCAAGTCCCTGGCTCCTGGCCCTTCATTCTGCTGTCAGTCAATGCATCGACCCCCACGAGATGCCTCTGAGCGTGGACTCTCTCCTGCGCATGCCTGTTTGCTTGTCGAATGCCGCTTTAAAGCAAGGAATGCATGACCGGAAAGGGGGAGCGGCCTCTGGGGCAGCAGGGATTTTCCTTCATTTTGCTTACACCGTTGGGCAGAGAGGCTACACGGGACAAAGTGGGAGGTATTTTTTCCATCTCAGACTATTGATAATACTTTTAAAGGGGGCTAAGGGAAATTTTGATAGCACAATGAGGCCTACATCAGAGGGAACAAAGAATTTCCATGTGAACAGTCATTAAGCCAATTTTGGTGGCAGAAGCAATTTTCATAAGGAGAGCTCACAAGGGTGAGGGGGACAGAGAGAGGGTGCCGGAGGTTAAGCACAGGGTGTTCCGGGTCAGACCGGAAGTTCCCAGAATACACCGGAACAGAATGAACACATGAAACTTCAAAGCCCTCAGCATGATATATCCTTACCCCTTAACCCTCATCCTTCTCTCCCACATGAAGAAGGTCGTACACCTGGAAGCTTGTCCACTGATTGTCCACTGCTGTTTTCCTACCCTGAGCCTCAGCTTCAGAGAATTTATCTGAAATGTGTCAGTTTGAGGATGGGGATGAGGGTGGAGGTGCTGTCCTCACTGTCGGTGCTAAAGGGACATTGATGCTTTGGTGTGTCCAGACTCCAGTCAACGAGCTCGCCTAAGTTGCCACTTCCTACCAAAACAGTGTGAATTGTTTGGCACTATCCACACTGATACCTCCTCAGAGAAACAAAATAAGGAAAAGAACATGGCATGGTATAGGGGCAGATGGAGGATGGAGAAATGACAGGGAAATGGCCATAGTATCCTGGCTTTGTTTTCTGTCTCTCTGCTACCTTGCCTGATGCCATTTAGCATCTCTGAAGCAATGAGCTGCTTCTAAAGGGAAGCATGTGACCCACAGACCCGGGAGGTTGGTGGAGGAGATGAGAGGTATGGGCAGGGTACCTTGTGATGCCAACATTCCTGTGTCAAAGGCATAAACTACGACTGTGATGCCGTGTGAGGAAGGATCAGCAGTTCTGGCTGGCGTTTCTATTTCCCTTTGTACATGAACATCACTTCTGCTGCCGGGCTGTGATGTCCAAGAAGACAACATGGCTAAGAGCCCAGTGTCCAGGGCTTCTGAGCAGCCAATGGCAGCTCCGTAGTACAGGTCGGCTGCCTGGTCCTCTTCACTGAATCCTCTAGGCCATGAGCCTCCATCCACACTGGGTTTGATGCCTCTTCCCCCAGAGCAATAGCTAGTGGTAAAGATGGTTGTTGGTGGCATAGTTGTTCATCTCCATGGTAATGCCAGGCTGCCTACAGTTCTAATTCCAGTCTTGCTGTGTATGTGCTTGGCTGTGTAACAAGCTCCAGGGAGTGACAGCATTTGTTAGTAAATGAAATATAGGATGCAAAGCAACTTGCAAAAATGAAGCAATCTATGAGAGGGAACAGTGTGTGGTATTCTTTTTTTTTTTCTTTATTTACATTTCAAATGCTATCCCGAAAGTTTCCTATACCCCTCCCCCCCACCTCTGCTCCCCTACCCACCCACTCCCACTACTTGGCCCAGGCCTTGCCTTGTGCTGGGTCATATAAAGTTTGGAAGACCAAGGGGCCTCTATTGCCAGTGATGGCCGATTAGGCCATCTTCTGCTACATATGCAGCTAGAGACACAAACTCAGGGGGTACTGGTTAGTTCATATTGTTGTTCCACCTACAGGGTTGCAGCCCCCTTCAGGTCCTTGGGTACTTTCTCTAGCTCCTCCATTGGGGACCCTGTGTTCCATCCAATGGCTGGCTGTGAGCATCAACTTCGGTGTTTGCCAGGCACTGGCATAGCCTCACAAGAGGCCGCTATATCAGGGTCCCTTCAGCAGAATGTTGATGGCATGAGCATTAGTATCTAGGTTTGGTGGCTGATGATGGGATGGTTCCCCAGATGGGTTAGTCTCTGGATAGTCCATCCTTTCATCTTAGCTCTAAATTTTGTCTCTACCTATATCCTTTCATGAGTATTTTGTTCCTTATTCTAAGGAGGAATGAAGTATCCACACAATGGTCATCCTTCTTGGTTTTCTTCTGTTTTGCATAATGTATCTTGGGTATTCTAAGTTTCTGGGCTAATATCCGCTTATCAGTGAGTGCATATCTAGTGACTTCTTTTGTGATTGGGTTACCTCACTAAGGATGATATCCTCCAGATACATCCATTTGCCCAAGAATTTCATAAATTCATTGTTTTTAATAGCTGAGCAGTACTCCATTGTGTAAATGTGTGTGTGGTATTCTTAAACATAAACTAATATAGTTTACAAATGTCATTCGGAAAAGATGGTGACTCGGCTTGAATCCAAGGTGTATTTTGGAAATTCTCTTAGCAGTTTCATGACCTTCTGGTTTCCAGGGTGAGGTGAGACTTATCTGTAACTTGAAATCCTTTGCATTTATTCTAGAGATTTGCTTTTCAGAACAAAGCCACCCACGTGTTTGCTCTCCAAATAAATAGCCCAATAGAAAAGTCTGATTTTGTGAGCTGAGAAGTGTCAGAGGCCAGGCCAGGGTGATTAGCAGCCCTAGCCCAAGCTCACCTTGAACTCATCAATTAGTGATCCCAGAAGACAACCTTGCATTTCCGATCAGTCCTCCTATTTCTTCTTCCAAGTGCTAAGATTATGGGCATACACCGCCACACCCTGTTTATATGATGCTGGAGATTGAACCTGGGGCTCCTGTGTCTGCTAGGCAAGAACTCCGTCAGCCAGGATACATCACTGCCCTGATGTCTAATAACTTTTAATGTTCTGTCTTCATGTAATTCGACATTTCACCCTGTTCGCGTCTTGCCTCTCATTTCCTCTTTCTCAAACAACACAGCTTCTTCTTCAATTCTGAGTTATTTGCGGTCATCATATCCCTTTGTGTAGAAGTGTTTTACTATGTGGGTCCCAAGAACATTCTTGCACATGACTGTTTCACACTACCTAAAACCAGGCCATCAATACCAGCCAGTGCTGTTATCTAACGCACATTCAGTGGCCACATGTTGCCAAATGTTCCAATAATGTCATGTTTATAGTGCTTGTTTCTGGTCTAGGATTCAATCCAGAATCATAGGTCATATAAATTGTCACCTTTCTTCGGTGTCATCTCTACTGGAACAGTTTCTCAACTTTCCATTGTTGGTCATAACATTATGAAGCCAGTTGCCTCTCGACTTGATGATCGTCCTGAGTTCTCACAACAAGACAGGAGCTGTCTATTTGGAACAGTGCTGTCTGTGCTTTGGGATACCGTCTCTAGATCTTTGCATTGTAGCTAATGTGCTGTTCACTAGGCTAGCCCACTATACAGTTGCTAGTCTGCTCAATAATCCAGTCAGCCCACTAGGTTTTGCTGGCAGCTGAGGTATTTTGCCTGATCACTCATTGTGCTTGTTTGGTTTGTCTGGTGTTGGAGTGAGGACTCTCTTGCTCAGCTCCACTCCAGCCTTCAGTTCCACATTATTAATGTGATGGCTGCAGATGGATGTTTTCCCAGCTCCATCATTCCTCTTGTGTTTCTTAAGTCATGTTCTACCATGAAGAACTGGCTGCCTTCACCCACGCAGCCATTTATATGGGGATAGAGCAAAGCGTCTCCTCCTTCCTCTAAATATTCTTTTTCTATCACTATTGTAACGGCCAAAGTAGCCCTGGATTGGTCACTAGTGTCCCTCTAAGATCTCTATGATGTGATTCTTGGAAGTTCCCCATTGTTCTTAAATAGCCCATTGCTTGATGCCCTATGTCCAGAGTCATCTTATATTTTTGCCACCCAACATGTAGAAGTAGCCATTTCTGGGTACCAGTTTTTTTGTTTGTTTTGTTTTGTTTTGAAAGATCTGGAAATTTGACACAAGATCTGAACTTGAAATGTGCGCAATAGCGACAGAGCTGTCTGTGCATCCGGTCCATCCCTTTTCCCATGTAAAAATGTCTCCTGAGTGGATTAATTCTTCCAGTGTGATTTCACTTTGTCCTTGATCCTAACAAGGTGCTTTTAGTGGGTCACATTGGGAGAGGGATAAACTCTGAAACCAAGTTGTATGGAGCATCTTCATGCTAAGGAAGTAGCTATCTTAGCTAGTGCTGCTGCCATTGTGAGAACTGAAATTGCCAAACTACATCTATACGATGCTCACATAATTTTTCTCTGTAGATAAATGAATAAGTTACATGATAGTAATAGATCTGCTTTAAAAAATAAGATAATGTAGAGAACTTTATTTAAGCGTACCCCTGCCTGGCTTACAGAACGACGAGGCTCGGACTACAGTTTATTTGTTTGGCTTGGGCAACTACTTGGGTTTTACCCCTAATCTATTTTTCTAGCTGCTGGACTGGCTACTTCTCCAGCTGTTTACCCCAAATCCTTGCTGTTTGAATCCTCCTGGGTTATTTTTTGTTCCAGCAGCCTGATGTCCTGGGAGAACATTTCACTTGGCCACGCGTTGCTGGTTCACATCTTCTCCTCCCCTGAGCTCCTTCTCTCTCTCCTCCCTTTTTTCCTTCCTCGACATCCCTACCTGAGACCCCCAGCCAGGTAACTGAGAACCCGCCTACCTCTAATCGCCCCAGTAATTGGCTGTACCCATTTTTATTTAGCCAATAGTTTTAAAATTCAGGATCAAGGTTTGCACAAAAAAAGCTGGCATACATGGGAATTCACTTGTCTTGGGGCAACTAGATCTTGGGATACAGAATTTAGCAATTCAACAGACCAAGTCCCATCAAGACAACCCTTTTATTCCCAGACTAAATTCTTTTGGGTCGCTTTGCGTGGTTTTCTAGTAGAACATGGAACTCTTTTCACTCGTGGTTATAAGGAACTTACATTTACGAGCAGTATCTGCCTATAGTCTTCCTATTGCTGGTGCCAGTACAACTCTTCAAATGGAGTTTTAGTTCCTTAGGGTTGTCGTAGCAATTTACTGCACAGCTCCAAACAACATGCAGTTATTCTCTTAAGTTTCTAGAGACGAGAAGTTTAAAATGACTCTTCCTGGCCTCAGATTAGGGTGTCTATAGGTTTGCCTTCATTCAGGGCGTCAGAGACCTCTGTTTCTTTGTCCTTTCTGGTTTAAGTGACATCTATTCCTTGTTTGCTGTCTCGTCTTTGAAGCCAGCAATGTAAGTGTCTGTTCTTCCTCTCTCTGCCTCCATCTCTCTCCTGTACATTCCAGAGTCATATCTCTGCTCTAACCATCCTGCCTCTCCACCTCCATCTCCTGCCCAAAGGACCCCAGTGATTACCCTGGCTTCTCCTGAACGTTGCGCTGTTGTGACACATGACTTGCCACACTCGCAAGATCCCTTTTGCCTCCTGAAGCGATGCCCACAGCTTCTGCAGATTTCGATGTGGACATCTCTGAGGGCGAAGGGAGCCGCTGTTCTGCCTTACTCTACTCTGTTAAACTTTCTTCACAAACATTTCCTCTTCCTTTCTATTTCCTAGAACAGTTTGGAGAGCATCGGGACTGTAGGTGGGCAACATCTTTCCGAGAAACCATGTGGACCAGATGCTTCCTTACTGCGTCGTTGTTAATAACTTCTTTGGAGGAAAGGGCTCCGTCTCAGTTTTCAATCCCTGCCAGATCAGCTTCAGCGAGTTGCTTCCTGAGCAGTTATTAAGCATTTGCCTCTGGAGGGCAGATGAAGAGAAGGCTCCGGTGACCTGAGGAATTGTACAGTTGCCCCAGCATCTTCCCTGCTCGCTCTTCTTTATATAGCTTGAAAGCCACCCAGTGGGGACCCTCTGTTAGCCTCCCGTGCTTGAGGTGACAGTATACAAGCCGTTTCTTCAGGCCTCTTTCTTCTCTCATTGCCTCGCACAGCAGAAGAACTAACTTCTCAAGCCAGTTCCCTGTGGAATCAAGACTCCGAGTATGCTATGAAGGAGGCTGGGTCTATTTAATACAATGTATGCGTTTAGAATGTGAACTAGCAGCTGAATGGTGTGATGCACGCCTTTAATCCCAGCTCTCCGGAAGCAGAGGCAGGTGGATCTCTCTGAGTTCGAGGCCAGCCTGGACTGCAGAGAACCAGTTTCAGGGCAGTCAGCACTACACAGAGAAATCCTGTCTTGAAAAATAGGGTTTTCTTTCCTTTTTGAAAAATAAAAGAAGAAATGAAGGAGGGAGGGAAGGAAGGAGGGAAGGAGGAAGACTGCTTGCCCTAAGAAGCAGAAAGTTTTCCCTGGCTATGAGATTATATATACAGTGATTTCTGCATCAGACCTTTGATATTTTGAACATTTCGTGTCCCTGTAGGACTAGCAGCTCATTCTCAAGGGTCTGTTTCTGTCCAGACCCATGAAACACCTTCATCTCTGTGTAGTCCATCTGTCAGCTGTGCACAGGACCTTCTTGCCCTGGGAACATCTTCCCTGTGACCATCTGCACTCTCTACCTCCCTGGTTGTCCTTCAGGACAGCTCTTGTCATCTCGACATGACTGAAAAGGTCTAAGAATAGTACAATAGACTTGGACCACCTCCATGTTAATGCAACTCCTGCCCTGTCCACTCCTGTCATGCACATAGCTCCTCCTCAAGGTCTCTTAGCGGCTCCAGCGATGCTGCAGTAAGCACCCTGGGTTATTCTGACTTCTGTGCTGTCTTCTTCTTGAGGATAATTGCTCCCCTCTCCCTCTCTGACACTTGGTAAGGGTTTCATTCCTTTCAAATAGTTGCCCTTGTTTTCCCGTGGTTTCAAACTGTCTTTCTACAGCCTTGGGACCTGAAGGAGAGCTTGGCTGGCTGAGGGAATTCTTGCTACCAACTTGATTTTCTTACTGCAGATGCTTTCACACCTTCAATGCCTGGTCACCCAGCACGGCCGCTCTGTGGGTTTGGTCAGTTCATGATCAATTTGGGGGGCGGGGGAGGGGAAGGGGACATTTTCATCGGAATACTTTTTTAAAGTTCTCGTTTCATGTTTTCTTTCAGAGTAATTTTGTGTAGAAGTAGTTTGTTTTTAATCTCATTAATTTGGAGATTTTACAAGATTTCTGAGTTGGAGGAGGAGTGTCTTTCCTGTTAGTATATCTCAATATAATATAATCTTGCCAATGGATTACTAAGGGCTAGGGTTGGGAGAAAGTCATGGGCCCTCCCATCGACCTGAAATTGACCTCCCATCTTCCCTTTTACTTCCCTCTTCATCTCCCACCCATTTTCTGGAAATATCCTTCTCCTTTTTTTGTTTCCTTTCTCCCTGGAGCATCTTTACAGTGCCTGCCAACTTGAATCCCTCCCTGTCCCCTCCTGTGCCATCAAGGGGACTCACTGGGAATCTGGACAGTGTTTCAGGCACAGCGTGGCATTTCCTCCCAGGCCACTTTAAATCAACCTTAGCTTTGTTTCCACTTCTCTTCCCTATATTTTCGCCAAGGCTGGTGCCAAAGTGGGGTTCACAACTTTGCTGGGGTCTGGAATCTGGTCTTTTTTCCAGCTTACAGGTGACCCGAAGATCACAGACATTTCTCTTATGGTTTCATGTAAGGTGTGGCTTTTGTATAGTCTTATTGATTTGCTACATAGTTTTATGAGGAATTCATCTCACTAATCTAGGGTCCCCTTTTCTAAATTTCATCTGAGTCCAGTGTTGTAGTCAGAAAGAAAGCCGGTGTGCTCTGTGCACATGTAAAGCCTGCTCGCACAGAGGCTTCCTGGAGCATACATCCGTGCAGGACCATGCATATAAAGGAACATTCCTGAGCAGTTCACTTGCAGCGCTTAAGATTTGGTTTTATTCTGAATACCAAGAAATACAATATAAAAATACTCCACTGAGAATTTGCCTATTAAATTAAAATATCATGCAGTCTATCTGTTACCTGTATCAATGGTGTTGTCCTGTTCTCTCACTGAGCACGCTGTCCCTGCACGAGGCAGAACAGTGCCACTCCCATTTCCACATCACACTACGCTCTGTGTAGCCAAAGGTAGTCTTGAGTTTCTCATTCTCCTGCCTCGATCCACTGAGTGTGTAGCTGGCTTTACATGCTCTAGGCATGAAACCCAGGCTTTTGTGCATGCTGTGCAACACTTCACCAACTGACCTACATCCCCAGTCTCCCCTCTCTCTGATTTTCATTGTCCTTCTGTCACCCTTGTATGCAAAGATCAGTCAACAGTCAAATACTAGGAAAGAATAGTTTCCATTATTACATTTCAAATTAATGTATAGAATAGTTACATGGTCCACATCCGGTTGAGTCAAAAATGTTTTGTTACACTAAGGACGTCTCTTGGTTTCTCTTCTCACAGAGGACAATTATGGGATGGATGGGAAGGTTAGTCGGTCCAGTGTTGCTTCAGACACCAACTGGCAAGGCCTGGAGGAGTTATCCGGTGCAAGCGACATCGATGAGTACAGATCTAACCCTAGACTGAGTCCGGAGGACAAGACTAACTACCTGAGGGCTGTCTACAGAGCCTTTGCACTGCTAAACAGTCACCCTGATCCAAACAAAGCAAACGGGACTCCAACCGCCCAAAGTGGTGGCTTCCTGGTCACCTCTGCTGAGCTCTTGGTGCCAGCAGAGATGGCTTCTGCAGAATCAGGTGAAGACCCAAGTCATGTGGTTGGGGAAACGCCTCCTTTGACCTTGCCAGCCAACCTCCGAACCCTGCATCTGAACAGACCAACGTTAAGTCCAGAGAGAAAACTTGAATGGAATAACGACATTCCAGAAGTGAATCATTTGAATTCTGAACACTGGAGAAAAACTGAGAAGCAGATAGGATGGGAGGAGCTGCGACATCCTGAAGGCGACGTCGTCAGTGGCAACGGAATGACAGAGCTGCTGCCCCCGTCTCATCTTGGGCAGCAGCTCACCAATCAGCGCCAACAAAAGTATTCCCAGGACGTGGAGCCAGAGAAGGATGCTTTGGAAGATCAATTGCGTCCTCTTGTCCACTCTGACCGAACTCCAGTTCATCAGGTGTTCGATGTGTCCCGCGTGGAGCAGCCTCTTCATTCCAGCCACACGGAGAGAATGTTGGCCAAGATGGGGCGGAGTGATCCAAAGGAGTGGGTACCAAATCTCGAAGGCAGTGCCTCCTCTCCAGTCACCTCTGCTTAGATTAGATGTTGCCTAACATAATATTTCTTTCCATGTTTTGATTAGTAAACTAGTGGTGGCAATCATGACTGCCAACATTATGAGCCCCCCCCCCACAGGCACACTCGCACAGCAGACACTCGTGTGCACATGTGTGGGCGATGCTCACACAGACTCAGTGTAACTTGCTGTTGTTACCGAGAAGGGAGAGGTGGGGGCACATTTTCTGTTTTGATGCTTTGTTTTTGGTACTAAAACAGTATTATCTTTTGAATATTGTAGGGACATGAGTATATAAAGTCTATCCAGTCAAAATGGCTAGAATTGTGCCTTTGTAAGTTTTAAAAGTTTGATGCCCCTGGTGAGTCTGTCAACATATCTTCCCTGCCTGCCTAGTGAAGTTTGAATTTGTTTCTAACCACTGGAATTTTTCAACATCATCATCTTTGGGTCAATGATTTTGCACTTTGAGTGTGGAATACTGTGTCTGCTTGGTTGGTAGTGTTATTATTTTTCTTTTAAACAGGCTTATCAGAGTCACATGCTTTGTCCTAGGAAGGACAAAGGACTAGACCCCCAGCAAGGACACACACTATGGATCACATATTGTTTAGCATACGCTTTTCCCAGGAACCACTGCATGTACTTTACCTCGACGTGCTAAACTTGATTAGCAGAAAGGCCTGGCTCACAATTGTGGTGGTAAAAAATAAATCCTGAGGGAATAAGCAATAAATAAAACAAGAATGGCATGCTTTCTCTGTGCTTACTAGATAGACGTTCACACTGCTGACGTTCACACTGCTGATGCTCGGGTGCCCTCTTGAACAAAGGAACGGGACAAAGGTCTGTTTTCCCTCAGTCTTTTCTCGGTTCCATCAGTGAGCGTAAGCATTGGAAACATACGTGTAATCTTATCTTTCTATAAGACAATTTTGATAAACTAAAATCACAAATGCTGGAAAGTTTAAGCGTACCAGAACAGAGGCTAACTTCACAAACATTGTGTTACGTGCATATTTTTTAAAACTTTCGCCAAGCTCTGGTTTTCTAAAAGACATAGTTCAAACCTGCTTTTGAAAATCCGTATTCTTGAGCTCACCCTGCTTCTGTTGGACTTTTAGGGACCAGTTGAAGGATTACCTCATTGAGACTTTCCAGTGTCTCCTTCAGCTTCACAAGGTCTTGCTGTCGTTGTTTAGCTTGATGGTGGCTTTATTTTTCCTTCTAGATAATTCAAACATGTAGATGAGTTATATTTTTCTTTAAGTGTTTAAAGTAAACACTTTTCAAGAAAACTTAATGTGGTATAGTTGAGCCCTTGCTGATTTTAAGTCTTTACCATAGAATCTGTACATATGTTAAGCCTAACTAGCCATTTATCAGATGCGGATGTCATCTGCTGAATGGCAGAGCAAACATATTTATGGTCCCGACTGATGTGCTATGTAAAGAGATTAAGATATTAGGGGGCATACTGTGCTCTCTCTCTTTTTTTTAACCCTATGTAACTCTGTGATACTTTTTATAGAACAATTCTGGCTTCAGGAAAGTCTAGAAGCAACCTTTCTGGAAATAAAAGGTGTTGAAACTTGTTACTTGTTTCAGAGAAATGAACTTAAGCCAGCTTTTGGGGTCACACATTACGTCCAAGTTAGCTGCAGTCTAATTCTCACCTTACATGACTAAGTGGTAAGCATACTTGTCAAACTGCCCCCAGAATCCATGTATTGTGGACCACTCTCTGGCTAGTATCTTTCGGAATTCGTCTCATTGAAGTCCCAGAGGACGAGGCAGAGCATCTCTGTAACAACCCAAGAAAGCTGCAAAGGGCCAAACGTCCATCTTCACCATCGTAAAAGAGTCGAAAAGCTGTGCCCATGAACAGCGCCTTAGAGTTAGGAAGGAACTATGTATGCGCTTTGAGGCAAGCCTAACCACAACCAAGACCTCACATATTTGGTATGACAAATCCCAAATCCTTTTGTGAAAAAGCTCTTGAAATGACCTTCAGATAAGAAATTAAGAGTGTGCGAAAGGTCTAGACTAGAGATTAAAAGAAAGAAAGGGGGGAAATAGCAAACTATTCAAAAACTTGCCCATCACTCCTTGAGGAATGAACACAAAGCATCATTAACAGCAAACACGTTTTGAGGGCGTAGTGTTCAGAAATGCATCTTCGGTTCATGCTTCTTTTTTAAACAGCGAAAGTAATTTGTGTATATGAAAGGGAGTCGGTGCGTGGTCCCACGAGTGTGTGCATGCCCTGGCCAGATCTCCCTTCACCTCCACCTTTCCTCAGCGACCTCCCAGGCTTCAGTGTTCCTCGCTCTATCTTCCCATCAACATCTTTTTAAAACTTTCCACATATGACAGAGACACTGCTGTGCCTTCTTCCTTTCCTGTAAAACGTTCCCAGGTCACATGTTGACTCTGCTTCAGCCCCATGCACGAGGGCGTATGTCTGCAGAGCTGTTTCAAAGCTGATTCAAGAGATGGAAGGATCTTTAGAGACTGCCTGCCCAGGGATTCTGTGGAAAAAGATGACTTCACAAAGTGCTGAGCCGACTTCTGTGGTCCAGTCCCCGATTGCCATGGACTTAGAAGACGAAGAGGACCAGCTGTTCCACGCGTCTTCTGTTTAAAACAGACACGTATGCATCATACAAGCATCCGGGACACATACACACGGTCAGGGAAGAGAGGAAGAGCAGTAAGGCCCCAATAGATAGAGCACTTTTTGGCAAGAAAAAGAGTGGTTATGACATTAAGGAAGACATAAACCACCCTGGGGGTATCACTCAGGTGTCATATCCCGGCCCCTGGGACAAGCTATTTGTGGGTCCAGGGGGACCGAGCCTGAAAGTAAGAAATGGGCGGGAAAGAAGAGGGAAGCCAAGCAAAGTTGTCAAGGCTTTGTTTATTGCTGGCTTGAACGTTTGGTTATAAACACTGTGAGGGGGAATGGGGAGGGGTCGAGAAACGATCAAAAGAAACAGAGCGAAGGACAAATGTATGTGGGGGGATGCTGGCTGCAAGCTTGAAACTTCTTGTGATTTATCTCAGAGTCCTGGCACCGCTGCTCCGGAACATGGAGCAAGATCTCAAGAGTCCCGGATCCTCCTCAACAGCCCCAGGGGTCAGCTTAGGCCAGAAGTCAGACGATTTCCATGAGCAGCCTTGGGAGGGAGGGGGTGACTCGGCTCTCAACAAAGGACCATTTGGCTACTAGGTGAGAGCTGTCCAAGGCCTGGTGTGTCTCAGCCTGGTCTCCCACAGTGTCAGAGCGCGTGACTCACATACACAGACTTTGGGATGTGCTGCCCAAGTGATGTGACATCTTGAACCCACAATCCAAGCACTCGGAGGTGGAGGCAGGAAGAACAGACATTCAAGGTCTTCCTCAACTTCATAGTGAGACCGAGGGATCCTGCTTAGGAAACAAGCAAGCGAGGCACCCTAAATTCATTTAACTCTGATATTTAAGGTTACTGTGAGTTTAGGAAAGCACCTAAGACAATTGTTTACAGAAACAAACAAAGGCTTTGGATTAACAATGGCAAGTACTCGGTGGAAGTGCTTTCTTGTCCCAGATTGTCCAGTGGAGGTATCAGGACTCTCCGCTGAGCATCTGTGGCCTTCGAAGACCCATCCCTGCTAGGTCTTCCTGCCAGCTGTCAACACAATTGAGCAGATTTTGGCATCTGAGTAAAAAAACTCATCACCACTCTCAAACTATACCTGAGGTCATCTTGCTTGCCTCTAAAACAGGGTATGGGCAGAGCTGGAGGTGCGCCCCTGTTCAGTTTCCCAATAGAGTCAAATTTTGTTGAGTGTTTACAAAGTTTGTTAGTAGACAATGCACTCTTGGATGTCAAGTAAGACCCCCAAACAAAACGTGCTCCACCCTGCGTCTTTGAGGGCCCTGTGACCCTCAAAGCTGCTGTTAGGAACTACAGTAGTCCTCTAAGGCCCACATGTGGCTTCTCCGAGTTCCCAGCCCTTCCCACACTCAAGAAATATCCTATTGTGACCTCGCTCATTGGACTAGTGAGCTAGCCTTCCCCTACACTGTTCCCGAAGACTTTGCCAGCACAGTATCTTGGGCTGTCAAGGCACATGACGCTGTACATGCAAGTAGAGAGAACGACCCTTTAAAATTAGACTCTGACAGTTGGGGGGTAGAGAGACACAGAGACGGCAAGGTGAGGGATTTCAAGCTGATATGTGAACTAGGACCAAAAGTATCACTTCCTACTGGGTCTCCTAGTCCTTGTACCAGAAAACTTCCCGAACCCTCAGGTTTGGAATTTGTACCCTCCTTCCCCGCCCCCACCCCAGTAAGGTCAACAACCCCAATTCAAGGACTGAGAAGAACTAGTCAATTCTAGTAGCTTTCTGCAGAAGAAAAAAGGTCCAACCTAGACTTTGCATCCTCTAAAGTCAGGAGCATAGAAGTGGAGCATGTGCTTTTCATAATGAACACTAGGTGGCACTCGAGTACAGCTAAAGACATTTCCACTTCCACACGCTGCAGTTTGTTCATGCTTGCTCTCATTTGACAAGAAAATATCTTGATCCGTGGTAAGTGTGACCTTTCTTCAGAGCCTGAGTCATCACAGTAGACCCAAGTGCAGTTTCAGCTCTCTACTGTTTTGTGTTCCAATCATAAATTTGGAACTGTGTCAAATGTTGGCTCTTACAGTCAAAGTTGTGCAGGAAATCTCCAGCTCCCGGGTCTGCTCTGGCTTTTCGCAATTAGAAACATGTCTCCGATTCATACATGCTGAAGCCATGGAGACCATCTCTACTTCATTGGCAATTTTACAAAGAACAAAAGAAACTAGATGCTTTTTTCAATAATACTTAAAACCCCAAGGCTGGGTTAAAGCAAGGAAATGAAGTGACCAACCTCTATAACCCTTCCTACTGTTCATTTCTTAATGTTATGCAAGTGTGCATACGCTTGTGGGGGGGGGGCGTTCGGGTTACAGAAAATGTCAGTAACTGGGGAGAAATCCTATTGCCTTACTCTCCACACACCATAGACATTTTAAACAGCTGCTAAAATCTTCTAGAGTCAAACTGGTTCCTTGAGCCAGCTTTTTGGGGTCTGTGGGTTGGGAGAGGGGAGGGAGGGTACAGATTCTGAACCTGCGAGTTTGCGAAGTTCTCCTGCTAAGAAGCCCGGCAGAAGGCAGCATTTTTGGTCCTAGCTCACGTTGACTAGCTAGCGTGTGCAGCGGCAGCATCCTTCCGGTCTGTGTGAATGGCTTCCCTGGTGACTGCAATGCAGGAGGAAGTCGAGGCTCTCCCAGCTGCACAGCCACTCACTCGTATACCAGCCCAGGTATGGTGACCACTGTGACTCAGCCCGCCATGAGGTGTGCCAGGAGCAGGAAATGGAACACTCATCTTCTTTCTATCGAAAGTGCTCACAGCCGACTAAATACATCTGCTCAGGGCTTCCGCCGTGGCTCAGGGCTTCAGCTGCGACTGACTCATGCTGCTGTTTCTCTCTTTCACCTCCTGCCTCACACACAGAAGTTTCAGATGCCAGCGCATTCGGGAGAACTCCTGTGATACAGGAGAGGCATCTAAATGCAGCATTTGGTGGGCCTGCAGGACAGCGTGTTAAGTGTAATCTGACACAGGGACGACTAGCACAAGCTCTTGCTCATGTGGGAGCCCGGAGTTTTCGTGTGATAAAAGCAGAGCGCCCTCTGGGGATGAGCAGAGGCTGGGAGGGGTGCAGGGCAGGGCAGGGTGAAGAGGCGACGCTTAAGAGGAACAACCTCTAACATTCTGTAGTAAGGTAGGGCAACTATTTGGCACTTGCTGTATATCTCAGATACCTGGTAGGAAAGAGTTTGGATATCCTTGAGCTGAAGGACAAACCAATGGCATGTATATGCACTGAAATGTCATGCAGGGCCCCATAACTAATGCAGTGATTATGTGGGGTTGAAACTTCTAAGAAACGTATATNAAAAAAAAAAAAAAAAAAAAAGTCCCAGTGCTTTTTGGACCCAGGTGAGGTCTGAGTGCCGATTCTGCTTCAGAGACTGGCTCCAGACTGCTTGGAACACAGGCTGGGCTTCTCATTTGGAAGCAGGGTCGGGGTGGGACTTTTGACGAATTTGTTGGCAGACATTTGATAACCTCCCCTTGGGAAATCATTTGCTGAAGCTTTCTCAGTATTTGCAGCTCTGTAGGAGACCCGGGCAGCTTTGCAGACCACTGGGTAACAACAGGCAGGAAATGCTACCCTTCGCTCCCACCTTCTTTCTTGGAGCCCAGGACGTTAAGCAAACCTGGAAGGCCAGTGAGGGTTACTTCCATCCAGGTAAACCATTTTTTGGACTCGTAGTGCAGGTTCAAAGAGGGGCCTCTGGCCTTCCACCCCTGAGGGGTGTGTGCAGCACGGCCATATTGGACTTGCAGTGCGGATAAGAATTCTATCTTCGTGCTGTGAAGCCACTGAGGGAGTGGGTGGGCATCCTCCATCACACCACACTGAGGACAGAGTTCTGGAGTCTAAAAGTCTGTTGAGTTTGATAAACTACCTAAAAGAAATCTCTTAGGAAGTTCATGAAAAAATGGGCTCTTTAAATGGTAGTCATAATAATTTCTACACAGAACAATCTGCTTTATAGATACGCTCAGCATCAGGCTGGCATATGGGTCACTCTGGTGTCACTGTTTTGTGTCAAACAACAGCAACAACAAAAATCTAGGGACAACCAAATTTCAATCCAACACACTTTATTTTTTTTTTTCAACTTATTTTCCTTAATTTTCAATGATCAAGTATTCACGATGTTGTAAACCCAGGTTTATTAGTCCTTTGACAATCAGTTTCATTAAACATAAAGAAATAAGTCATACGGCCCTCCATACCATACCAGGTCTCCAAATAAATATTTGTTCTAAAAACCACAAAAATCAAACTCTACATTATAACTCAAAGCAGCCTTTCATCACAAACATGCCTCTGTAGAGAAGTACATAGACACACAGGCAGAAGGACATGGACACACACACACACACACACACACTTCACAGATATCCTAATACCAGTTTGACACCGTTTCACATTTCCTTACACTACAAAGTTAAAGGCTGGCCTTGGGCTTCATGCTCCTAGATTAACATTTGGGTTTGGGGTAGAGGTATATATTTGAACACAAATGCCCACTGTCAAGTCTTACTCCTCAGTTTAGTTTAATACATCCTTACCATTATTTTCATTTTTAATAACATTAACTTCTTCACTGTCTACATACAGGGTAGACTTCCAGTCAAAGACAACAGCATCAAATCCAACGCTAGAGGGCAGCTCATAGGGCTTGAAACTTGCTGCAGAAGATATAAGATTATCTAAATAGGTTTTTATCTCTCTGAAATTATTTTTAGCATCTCCTTATTCTTGATAAACTAAATATCAGAAGCACGGACTCTTGCATAGAGAAGGATTCTCCTGTATACTTCTCAGTTTTGCAGAATAGTTTTCTGGACTGTGGAAATGAGGTGGGGGAGGGGGCTTGTTCTCGAGGGGGAAATCCCCAGGTTTCCACACCCAGAGCACTGAAACACTGACTTCAGAGAGGAACATGCCTCTACAAATACTTTAGCACCAAGGCATTTTAGATTTAATGCTGCCAGAGCCAACAGCAATAAGGTGAGCTCCTGGTCACATTTGCCCCTTCCTAAGGCTGAGTACAAATGAACTGCTTAGATTAAACCTCTTCAGACAAACACGAATCTGATTGAAACACAACAGGAAGTCTGGGACAGACACTGCCAGCAGCACGTCTTTGCCTCTGACAGTACAGTGGACCATAGACTACCAGTAAAGACGAGGTGACAGAAGAGAGAAGCGATGAGGTAAACCAGGCCACTAACCTCACCTGCCAGCCACTGCCTTCCCAACTGCAGAACACTACCCCCGAGTCTGGAGTACAGAATTAGCGTGCTTGGCTTCTACAACATTCTGGTTTCTTATCACTACATAGACTACTCAGCATGTACCTCTGCAGCAACAGTTACTGTCACGTTCTGAACTCTAGGACACGCACACGCACACACACGCACACGCACACACACACAGAGCTAGCACCTTAGGCAAGTGCTTGCCTTCCTACAGAGCTCATGGGAGAGTTCCCAGGGGGGGCTTTGGGTCCCTCCACACTGTGGTGATGTTCCTTGGTGCACACAGGGTTCTACAAAGCAGCCTCGAAACGTACAAAACAAACAAGACACTTTCTGGCTAGAAGTTCATCAAAGACTGTGACCCAGAGCTGTGGAACAAACAGAAATTTGGGGTGGTTGGCGGGATGGGATTCTGAGAGCTTTGGGAGCCTCACTCTATCAACACCTGCAGGAGCTGGCTTCCCTGAGTACAAAGATGTAGTTTACCATCAGTCACTTGAGGTGACAGATGGGGTCTGTGACTTGGAGTATATTTTCTATGTTCTTTTTAAATCTTCACTAAGAATCTGAAAACCCACAGCTGTCTACAGGTTAGCATAAATGTTATTCTACTGACAGGAGAGAAAAAAATTAAATAATATACCTAAACCCCCAAAGCTCAGATACAACCAATCAGAATTAACCTTTTCTTCATAAAATTTCACTTTAGGAAATTCTGCTAAGATCCTAATTAATACCCAAACTGAATGTGTTCACAATTAAACTCAACCTATAAACAGACATTTGAGGTAAGTTATAGTAAATGATTTTAATATTATACTTGGCTACATAACTAACACTTACTTTGAAAAAAAAATCTAGTTAACCATGAAGTGTGGGTTGGCTCCCACACGTATGTGCTATGTTTCTTGTATTCATACAAGGAAATGTCTCTACTTTGAAGAATGTCTCTAAAACCTCAAAAACAATAATATGTCAAGAAGTGATGGGTGCTAACTTACTTTACAGTGGACATACCACCCAACCCCTCTCACTGCTACTCCAAGCCACCCTAAAGAACTGGCTTTAATGTGAGCCTAGGGTTCGAATCTGTTTTTTTAAACAAAGAAACAAGAATCTTTTCCAGAGAAGGCTAGGGTGCTGCTCGGGGAGAGAGAACACGTCATGTGCAGGGTCCCCAGCTCAGTCCTGAAGCCCTGAAGGGGAGCATTGCTTTCATGCTCCTAACCCAGGATATGTGCTGAGTGGTGAGAGACCATTCTGCAAATGGTCACCGCACCAAATGCTCTCTTTCCCACCCCACCCCCCATGGGGTTCCAAATGACTTTTGAGTTTTTTCAGCTAGAAACTCTACCTCCATGATACAAGAACCTCATACTAAGGAAGAAAATCCTAAGAAGGTTCTCCGCCACCTTCCTCACTAGGCCCTTGGGAGTTTCTAAGCCAATGAGCTGCGTATTACATTTGCATATTTGAGGCAAACAACACATTAATTTCTAGAGATGATACAAGAACAACTTACCCTTTTGTCAAAACAAATAATTCAAAGCCTATGCTCAGAAAGCAATTAAAGTTTCTGATAAGAGCTGCGGCTACAAGTAAACCAGTTTGCTAGAAACAGAAGACCTCTTCTATATGTACAATTGAATGGTACTACCTATGAAATAGTCACTCACTGGCTAGGCAATATTCAGATGATGCTACCAGAGCCCAAACCCTCTGGAGAGCAGTCTTTAATTGATATATAATGCAGGACTTTATTCCCTCAGGACTTTCAGGACTTACTCTACAGTCACCACCAGCACATTAATGATACACCTGCTACTTAATATTAATATTTAATATTTGCACACTGTAGTGGACATCCCAGGTCAATGTCTTTGAGTTCTGACCTCAGCCTTCCCAAAGATTTCATGGAGCAGTGAATGGTATCAACACATAACCAGTGCCCAGCCAGCAATTGCTGGACTGAATTCAAGGTAGAGAAAGAGACCAGAAGCTTTCTAACTGCCCTTGGTGAGCCCATCAACCTTAGTACTGAAACAGGACCAATTCCACCAGAAGTCTCTTAATATAATATCTTATCACTGAAAACAATAAGAAAACACCACCTCTCTACAGCCTATACTGCTTACCATCAAAGGACACTTACTATCCCTTCTAAAGGATGACAATCACCCACAGAAGCCAACGAGGGACACCAAGTCCCCAGAGGACACTGTGGGCTAATCTGCACTACTTTATAAAAACCTCTCATGTCTGTTACACTGCTCTAAATCTGACACACAGCATTCACAATTTATCACAGCTAAGCATGACCCCACCTCCACGGCAGCCAAGCCTAGGACTCAAGCAAAGTTCTTCTCACCCAGGTACTAGCTCCATCTCTTACAGACATTATCCAGTCTAAGGGCGAAGGCCTCCTCCACAGACTGCACGAGCCGCCACGAAAAACCACTTGACTAGGGAGTTTCCTACATGGACAGGAAATCAATCCTATACCTAGGAACTATCTTAAGAATATTCACAATTCTACCTGTGTGGCCTGCCAAGAATGTAGGTGTCTGCCAGTCACCTCTCTTCCAGATGGAAAGACGTTTCCTGAGGTCGCCGTACATGACATGAGATTCTTGACAGAGAGGCCACAATTTCTATGGCGCATTGGACATCTTGGTCCATTGTAGCCAGATCCCATGAGTTACCATCAATGCACAAAGGCTTGCCAAGAGGCCTCTGTCTTAAGCATCCTGAGCAGCAATGAAGCCGAGATAATGCTGTCAATGGACCGAAGGTGCCTTTAGGAAGGGAATCATCCTGTCTCAGAGCCACTTAAGGAAGGATAGAAGAACACAGATGCAAAGGGCACCATGAAATGATGCTAGCTTTGAGAGCTCAGGATTCAGTATAGTAGACTAGCTTGCTTTACGTTCCAAGTCATTATTTAAAGTATGATTATATTCCATGTTCACCTGACAAATCTGTCTACTGTGCAGTCATTTTCATATCCCAGGTACAGTTTTCCTGACTAAATTATTCATTTTCTAAGGCAACCATGACCACTTTCTATACAGAAAAAAACAAAATCAGTAGAGATTTGCCAGTATGTTAAAGATATAAGTGAAATTCCCTAGTTGGGACTCAGTCTTACCTTGGGAATTTCTTTATCAACTCCTTTGAATGTCAAAGTAGTCGTAACTCTTAGCTAGTTTTAGTGGGCCCTCAAAAGCTGAAAGAATTCCTCAGATGACAAGGCCATCATTTCCTTCCTTATTATGCCTCTCAAATTACAGTTTCTAGCCACACTGTTTAGCACACTAGTTTAAAGCCCCTTATGAAAGAATACTGTAGTTTATATATTCAAGCTATCAGTTGCATGATTCAGCAGCCTTTTGATCTACCTTAAGATGGAGTAAACAGACTAAGAGAAAATATATCTTAAGAAATCCTTCCATTGCAGAATACAGTTCTTTGAAGCATTTGAGATTTTTCTACCTGATTGAGAAGTCTGCTATGGCTTAAATTGCGATTAACAGTGCTTTAGGGAACATTCAGCTTCCACTTACGAAAAAGTGGGAAAAAAGATAATCTGCTTTACTCTCTGAAAGCCAAAGGGACATGCCACACTTTTCTATTTCCAATCAAATTGCATAGTTGAAGCAAATTCAGTTGTGCTTTGCTGGAGAACTCACAGTAGGTGCTCAAATCTAAAAACCCTGACTGGCAAATGCAAAGTCAAGATCAAGCTCACCTTTATCTGGAGTGTATGCTAATGATATGTGTGGTCATAGCCTTGCCCATGGCTAACCATGGACCTCAGGCTTCTACCAAACGGGAGCAGGAACATTAAGTGATCCTAGCAGACATGACGACAGATCTAGCTAAGCTCCTCCCTGGAGAAGAGAGGGGAAAGGCTGTCCGTCTCGTTGAGGTATCCAGCCCTCATCAACAGTGGCTGTGTATACTGAGTTTTGTTGGTTTGAGGATGATGTCTGTGGAGGTTTTAAAATAAGATAGAAGGCACTGGTGTTTCTCAGCTTGCCGAATTCAACTCAACCAACAAAATCCGTCTGCCTTCTCGCGGCTTCAGCAAGGATGTTACAAAGCAGCACCGGGGCTCTCGTCCCGCCCAAAGTCTGCAGAGGAACTTCCGGCTTCTGAGAAAGGTCCAGGATATGTCTTTGTGGTGCATGGGAATCCCTTCTGCAGAGCAGTTTCTTCATGGACTTCCCCCTGGGTGCTGAAGGCCGGGCATGACGTAGTCCTGGAGTATTTCTCAGCTTTGCTGGGCCCGCCCACTTGCTCGCTCACAGTGCTCAGTGGGAATTCTCTGCACCTCCGCCTCTGCAATCCGTCCTCTTTGTACTTGATAGAGTACCAGGCCAGGAAAATAAAAATAAAGCCAACAAACTTGAGGCCAGCCGCCAAGCCAAAGTAGACGAAACGAAACGACGTCACATTGTACTCCCAGCAAGAGCCCTGCACTCCGCATTCCTGCTGCCAGAGCATACAGGTGGTGTCAATCACAGCTCCAAAGTAAATCGGAGTAGGAATGTATGCTGCAGTCAGGGAGAGAAAGGGAAACACAAAGATATAGCTCATCCCATAAGAGAAAACACACTTGCAATGAGCAAACTGCCCGTTTGTCAATGCTGAGAGAATGATTTTTGTTTAACTCAATTTTCTTAAGGACATTTTCATCTGATTGCAATTTACTCGTGAAAATAAACAGCAAAGACTTAGCGTCTTCCACTTTACAACTCAGACTGACTTAGTGCTTTTTAGGTTGATAAAAGTAGCCACTGCTTTCTGTGGGTACCAGGTCCTTACATTGGACACTTGATAAAGTTTTCACAATGAGACTTTAGTTGAGTTGAAAGAACTGCCTATTGCCCTAAATGCCAACACAGAATCCTTTCAAACTTAACACTGGATCTTAGACACCTTTAAGTCAGATTGGAGCTGGATAGAAAGACAGGGAATGTTAAGGGGACCAAAGAACAGAAAGAGTTTAGTCTAAGTCTCTTGAAGCTGAAAGTCAAAATTTTTACAGCAAAGTGCATGAAGATCAGAATGAGACTAGTATGCATGAGACTCTAGAACACACGGAAAAGGCTGGTCATGGCAGCACACGTCTGTAACTCCAGAGCAGCCCGACGGCTCCCTGGCCAGCCGACCTAGCCATTCAGACCAGGGTCATATTCAGGTCATATTCAGACCAGGGTCAAAAACCAAGGCAGACCCAGGTGTGGAGGTGCACATGTTTAATCACAGGACTCTGAAGGTAGAGACAAGAGCTCCGTGAGCTAGAAGCCAGCCTCGTCTACATAGTGAGTTTCAGGCCAGTCAGAAGCAGTAACAGTAAATATATAAATAAATAATAAGGTAGAGAAACAATCGAGGAATATGCCCAAATGTCAACTTTTGGCCTTAACAAAAGTCCCACACCACCAACAACTACACACACACACACACACACACACACACACACCCCACAAAGAATCTCAATATAATTAACAAAATTCACTATAATGATTGCTTACATAAAGACAATATTCCCTTTTAAAGAGGTATTTCAAAAAAGAATGTTATAATACCAGGAATAAAGCATGCAAAAGGCCTACATGTAAAGGACCCTCCCCTTTCTCAGCTGGACACCTGTTATTGTTTGTTATTGAGAATATCACAGACAAGATAATGACCTTGTTTATAATCAAAACACATCTTAACTCCATGATAATCTGGTCTAGTGAGGTTTTTCAACACTGAGATCTATAGTTTTGATTATCAGTCTATAATCCAGTGAATTTCAAAACCACCATCTGAAAAAAAACCAGGGTTTCTAGAAGCCCTTTAAACAAAGCTCGGAGGCCACTAAAATTGCATGTATGGCTACCATAAGATTGCACTCTCTCCTGAGAAGGCCAAGACCACGCATCAGTGCATACTGACTTTGTCCTTAGGGTCTCCAGCAGCCCAGCCATGCTCAAATCTGGTCTAGTGTCTCCTTAACAAACTCCTCTGAACTTCTCCTCTTTTTAGTTTTATTTATTATTTATGTGAGTACACTGTGGCTGTCTTCAGACACACCATAAGAGGGCATCAGATTCCATTACAGATGGTTGTGAGCCACCATGTGGTTTCTGGGAATTGAACTCGGGACCTTCAGAAGAGCAGTCACTGCTCTTAACCACTGAGCCACTGAGCCACCTTTCCAGCCCTCTCCTCTGAACGTCTTACTGACCCATGCTGAGCCTCTTTCCTGGGGTTCAGGGAAGGGACTCACCTCTCCCAAGCGGAGGTCCCTGAAGGAGCCTGTCCGGCCACTAAGCGACTCCTCTGAGGGCTGTGCCTTCCACTCTGACCCCAGTGCAGCTAACAAGACACACTTCAGATTTAACTTCACAAAGGTACTTAGTGTGTGGCGATAGTCAAGGCCTATAATTTATCTTTGAAGCTTCTGAAAATGCTAGAAGTGGAAGGTCTCTTGTCTGGGCTGTGTGTAACAGACATCTCTTCCAGTTCCACAGGTAAACAAGTTTACTACATAAGATTCCATTACACACTCTTTGCCAAAAATTTGCCCTACCACCTCTAACTCATTCTCTTGCCTCCGAGCCATTCCTTTTGATCCCTGGGTCTCTTGGACACCACTCTGCTGCCATTGAGTCTTGCACGTACCTCTACTTTCCTTACTAGTAACGAACACTTAAAGCCTCGGCTATTTGTCACCAACACACTCCTCGATACAGAGCCTGTTCCTTTTTATGCTTTGCATCCTAAGAACTTTTACAACAGTCCATGAATGCTCCGTGCACAGAAGTAAGAGCTGGCTATGTTAAAGCAACACGGAAGGAGGGAAGGAAAATGAGGGACGAAATAAAACAGGACATCTAACAGCTCACAAACAGGCCTGTGAACAGACTCTGTAAGGAATTTGTTGAAGATAAGGTCTAGGGGCTGGAGAGATGGCTCAGTGGCTGAGCGAGTTGGCTGATTAGGTTCCCAGGGCCCACATAGGTAACTCACAGCCACCCTCACTCAGGCTCCAATGCCCCTGTCTTCCCTAGGCACCTCCACTCCCACACCCACACTTATACACAGACACACATACATACACATAGTTAAAAATAATAAAAGTAAATCTTCAAACTGAAGCCTAGTAGTAAGATTAAATGGTAAGTTTCATAAATAACTGAGAAGTCTTTTCTTTTTAATTTGGGGAAAATCAAGTTTGGGTGGTTCGCTTAACTATACTGTAGAGCCCTAAATTCTAACACTCCCCCAAAACCTGTTCCCTAGATCATTAGGAATGTGGCTAGTAAAGAGCCTTTGTTCTTTTAGGGCAGCTGAAGGTCTTCTGTTCCTCCACCTGACAGCTAGCTAGGCAATTATCTCAGTTGCCCCAGCCAGGCACCCATCTTCCTATGTTTGAGACTGAAAGAAAAATTCAAAGGCTCAAGGCCGAACACTGTAAAAAGACATAGTCCAGACTTTACGGAGCCCACCCGGCCACTAAGACTAACAAGACCATGAAGATAAGGGAAAGGAGTGCCGGAGCCAGCCGGGGCTGTCAAGGTTAGCTCATAAACTCTGCCAAGGAGGCATCTCACCCCGGTTCACTCAGGGTCACACACTGACCAGAGGTGCCCCAGACTAGGCCCCCGGCCTCTGGAATTCTGCCACTCCGGCTGGCTGTACTATCTTGTTGCATTGTATGTTCAAATGAGCCAATCACTGGTGGCTGCACAAACTCTCCCTGCCCCCCCCCNACCCTAACCCTATAAGAACCCCTTACTTCTGAGGGTCTGGGTCGACTCCTCTGTCTCCTGCGTGAGATACGAGTCCACCCAGAGTACTCTGACATTAAAGTACCTCGAGTGTTTACTACAAGTCGGCTTCTCTGTTTCCGAGGGACTCTTCCTCATTCCTGCGTCCTGCGGACCCGAGGGAGTTCCCTCACTCGGGGGTCCTACATTACTTCTGCACACACAATGTAAATGACAAACTTGGGCTGAGTAACGTTCACCAGCTGTTGTTCTCTCTTGGCTACGTGGTGATTCTACCCCAAATTCATATCAAATAGCCCAACTCCCTCCAGAGAGTAGAGCTAAAATAAGTATTTTTTTCTCTTTTTCAACTCAATCATCACTCTGACAAATTCCTGTCTTTGAAAATATCTTTTTAACCAGGCAATATGGTATACACCTGTAATCTCAACACTTGTGAGGAGGAAGCAGTCTATCAGGGGAAGTATGTACTTAAATTCCCTAACCCTAACCCTAACCCTAATCAGCAAGGACCATACACATTGCAAGACCCAGTCAAATATAAATAAATAAATAAATGCAAAACCCCTAAACAACAACAAAAGTAGCACCTTTCAGTTTATGGCAAAAGCAAAAAGCATAATCCTGAACTGTGTGCAGTTGTATCTGAAATCCTCTTTAACCAGCACACTTTTAACAAAAGAATCTTCAAAAACCTTCCAAGACTTATTGACATCAAACAAGTCACACCAGGGGGTTTCGTTTGGTTGGTTGGTTGGTTTGGTTTGGTTTTGCTTGTTCGTTTGTTTTTTTTCCTGCTGGAGGATATTAAAAATAGTCAGCTTTAACCTCGATGTCACCAACTCACACTCACTGCACACAGAATTCCAAGGAGTGTGAAAGCTTCAGAAAAGAGACCATTTACCTTTCAAAGCTAAACTGTGAATGAAAAACATGGACAATGGTTTTGATTAGTCAAGGGAAACAGCAGTGGAGGAAAATGAGAAACTGCCATTTAAGAGAAAATGAGCTTGAGGAAGTCAACTGATGGGTATCAAAACAGTTCAGGTGGTGAGTGGGCGGGGCGAGCGGGTGGGTGGCCACTGTGAACTTTGGTGACCTCTCTTTTTTTTTTTTTTTTTTTTTTTTTGCTTTTTAAGATCTTTGCCTCAGAAAACTCTACAAGTATACACGTCAATCAAGCCAATTAAATTACCCTAAAACAGTAAGAACCTGAAAGTACTCCAAGTAAAATGCACCCGGTTTCTCTCACATTCCTGTCAAGAGGCACCAAGAGACCTAAAAACCAAGATAACAAACTCATTACAAAGCTCTTGGTGTTGATTTCTTACAATTTAAAACTCTGGGGGAATTTTGTACACCTTCGTAGTCAGAGTCAAAAGGAAACTAACCATCTTTTGTTTTGTCCAAGGAACTTGTCAACTTTTAGATGAATTTAAAAAAAAAAAAAATTAGAGAAGTGTCCTGTGATCTTGTGAGATTCTGTGACAACCACTACCAAGTGACTCAGCTTCTGTTTCTAAAGTGCCATAGCATTTGCCTGCTGTAAAGAGGAATTAAGGGCACACTTGGAAATTCAGGGACATACCAAGTGTTCGCAACAAAACAAACTGCATTCCCAGCGCGAAGGGCCTTTCCTCATCTTCCACAGACCTACAGGGAAGAAGGAGAAAACAGTTTAGAACAATGGTGCCAAGAAAATGCTTGTCAAACCAAGCCTGCCTTAGGCAGAACCATAAGCTAAGCAGGAACCCTCCCAGAATCTTTAATCCACTAGAATTTACTAACAGTCACCAACCAAGATTCCCTTAGTAGATTCCAGGCTGGAGACATCTCCATCAGACACTGGTTAACTATCTCTGTGTGAATAGTGGGGGAGGGGTAAGGCTCTTGGCTGAAGGGGGGAGCCCCTTTAAATGAGCCCCCCAAATCCCTTCTACTAAGAAAAAAATGTAAAAATTTACTCAAACCATTGCAGTCTCTTTTTCTCTGTCAGAATGTTCCAGAATTGAAGGTGTATCCAACAAAAACCATCCTCATAATTCCTCCAAGATTGGGGAAAAATAGCTGCTGGCTAGTTTTATGTCCACTTGACACAAGCTAGAACTATCTGAAAGGAGGGAATCTCAATAAAGGAAGTGCTTCCGTAAAATGTGGCTGTAGAGTGGTTTCTTAGTTGGTGATTGCTGAGGATTGGTGGTGCCATCGTGGGCTGGTGGTCCTGGGTCTAGTCTATATGAGCAAGCTGTCAGAAGCAAGGCAGTGAGAGAGCAGCACCCCTCAAGGTCTCTGCTACAGCTCCTGCCTCCAGGTTCCTGCCCTGTTTGAGTTCCTGTCCTGACTTCCTTCAGTGATGGACTATAATGTAGAAGGATAAGCCAAACAAAGTCTTTTCTCTGCCACTTTTTTTGGTCGCGGTGTTACATCACAATAGAAATCCTACTTAAGTCAAAGTAAAAGCAGAAATTACAGACATACATATATGCACATGTACACTCACACACACACATACATGAAAAGCCAGAGAAAGATATAAGCTTCACCAAGTCACGTTCTCCTCCAAATATTGATGTTCTAAGTAATCCCTGCGGGGTGGAAAGATTGGAACCGATTGATTTTGCAAATAGCAGAGGTTAAATGACCACTCTTCAGAGATTTGGTGTTAGAAGCCAACTCATAACTTGCCATGCTTGAACACTTCTGAAAATCTGTACAATGAGGTGGACTTTATAGAATACTTCTTACAGAGTTACAGTGGGAAAAGAATGGGATGTTTCAGGTAAGTGAATTTACTAATGGGGTGTGTAATGTTTACATGATGAAGTACTTTATGCTTTCTCATGCACACAAGATCTAGACATGGAATGGAAAATTTTTCTGAGCCTGTTGTCCTTACTGTCATCCTCATAGTATCTGTGTCTCCTAGCAATTTGCCAGCTCTGCACATAGGGCTACTCCATCAAGATCTGCTGACAGTGAGTAGACCAGGGAGCCTTGCATGCCCTGCTTTCTCCCACTCAGGAACTGCCTATCTCAGTGTCCAATGAGGAAGAAGCCAATGTGTGTGATACAGTGTGCGTGATACAGTGTGTGTGATACAGTGTGTGTGAGATATAGTGTGTATGATACAGTGTGTATGATACAGTGTGTATGATACAATGTGTGTGATACAGTGTGCATGATACAGTGGACATGATGCAGTGTGTATGATACAATGTGTGTGATACAGTGTGTGTGATACAGTGTGTATGATACAATGTGTATGATACAGTGGGAGTGATACAGTGTGTGTGATATAGTGGGCATGATACAGTGTGTATGATACAGGGTGACACTCAGGGAGCATGGTGTTTCCGGCCTGATGCCCAGCATTGTGGGGTTGGAAGAGCCGGGGAAAGGGAGCTCGGGTGGACCCTCTTCCTCAGGCTCCCTCCACACCACCTCCCTGCTCCCTCTAACCCACAATGTGTTCTTCAGGCTTCCAACCCCGTCCTTTCCTACCTGGCCATGTATGCACAGCCTTTAATGCAAGGAACAACAAATTGATCTGAATGGAACAGAACAAAAGTAGCTTCCAAGTCCTCTCATAGGAAAAAAAAACAAAAAACAAAAACAAAACAAACCAAAACCAAACCAAAACCAAACCAACCGAAACCCCCACCAGGATACACAATGCAGCCACGAAAGCACAAGCTGAGCAGCGGAAAGCTCCCATTTCCAAGTCTATCCTGTCCTTGATTCCCCTCCAGGACTTCATACAAGAGTACAATTAATGAACTCAGCATTTTGAAATGCAAGCCCAGCATAATTCTTCACTGATCCCAAAGGTGCAATATTAACTATCCACGGGGCCAGAGATAATAATACCCTTTGCAATATTCATAATCTAGTCACTTTCCCCAAGCATCCTGCCCCGCTTGAGGGTCTGGCTTCTTGATGCTTTCTCTCTCTCTCTCTCTCTCTCTCTCTCTCTCTCTCTCTCTCTCTCTCTCTCTCCTCTTTCTTTTTCTTTCAATTTTTCTTTAAGATTATTTAAATTTATATGTATACCCACATGTATATATGTGCAGCTTTTGCATGCCTGGTGCCTGTGACAAAGACAAGAAGGTGTCAGATGTAACTGAAATTACAGAAGATTATGTGTGTGGGTACTGGAAATCAAACCCAGGCCCTCTGGAAGAGCATTCAGTGCTCTTAATCACGAGCCAACTCTCCAGCCCCATAAATATGGCTTTCAGCTCATGATGTCTGACTTCACAGCACAAAGGCTTCGGACACTGAAAGCACTGGAAAGAAAGTTTGATAAATAAAAAGAATAGCACCCAGCTGGAAAAAAAAAAATCTAGAACAGACAGTATTTCAGCTACCCTTTTCTCCCTGATAGAAAAGCTCTCCCGTAAGCCCAGAAGAGCATGTCTGAGTGCCTGCCTGCATGCAGCTTTTCCTATCCCTGCTTTGTTTGACTTCTGCCCCTCTGCAATGGGCTCTCTCAAGCACTGTCAGGGGGCTGTTCTCACCTGAGAGTCACTATGATGGCTGACGGTTGGGCACACGCTGTGATGAAGGTAACTATGAAAAGGAAGACCAGGAAGGGAATGAGGGTATTGCAGGTGCGTTTGCACTTCCCAGACACAGCATAGCCGTTCTCATTGAGATAGGTTTTCACGATGACCACTCGGAGCTGGCTGCGCTGCCCCACTGTGGGCGGGGTGATCACTTGTCGACTTTGGACGCAGGTACACTCTGTGTAATTTCGGACCTGAGTAGCAAATACAGAGAAGTTGTACGCCGACCAAGAGTAAAGCCTGGCATGGAAATAGTAACGAAGTAAGAATGCTTCAAAATAACAATAGGACTTTAAAGAACGTGAAATATTTCACACAAAACACTTCGGTATCAAAACCTGCTAGTTAAGACTGTTTAACCCTAAACTTCCCTAAGAAGCTTCAAACTTCAATTCTGCGAAACGCCACGTGCTCATTTGGAGTCACAAACACACAGAGCTTTGGTTGCTGTTGAACTTGTAGACTCTCCAGTTAGCGAGGCCTTTAAAACAGAAACTAGCTTGGTTTTTTATGTGTGCTCACCAGAGTGCCTGACACACGTTTGAGCACATAGTGAGTCCTAAAATACGCATCTATTAAACTCCTAACACACGCACGATGGCTTCCCGTGTGCAGAGCAGCTGGCCTAGGGATGCTGGGTTTAGTACAGTGATGAGGAACTTCCCATTGGCTGCTTCAGTTTACCCCCCTTTCAGTCCCCTCAGCAGGCTGGTGACCTCCAGATGAAGGGATGGAGGTTCACTTCAGTCTGTACTCCAGCCTCGGCCCAGTTCTCTAGACTCTGGCAGACTCCAGCTGTCTGAAAACCCTGCTGTGCTCCACATTGCTTGTCCAGTTTCTCCAACATATGTCTGAGCCCTACTGATGTAGGACATGCTGCTAGAGGGCACTGAAGATGGGGGTGGTGGTGGTAAAGGAGACCAAGTCTTCTCCAGTAACCACTCATTGTGTCTACTGAGCAAGACACAATGATCAGGACCTCTTCTTGTTGTTACTTGACGTCACCAAACAAGATGAGAAATATTAAACTGGCCAATTTATCCTTTGCTTATTTGTTACTTTTTACTAAATGGAAATTAACTGAACTAGTTCTCATGGTGCCTGCTTAAAACAGTGGTAAGAGCAGGTTGGGCACGGGGTATTTGGCCATTTAGGCCATTAAGGATGTCCAGTCCTTAATAATATAACATTGAGGCCAGGAGGTCTCATTCAATGCCATGCAACAGGGGCTTCACTGCAAAGAAATGATATCATGACCTCAATAGGTCAACCCCCAGAGCTTGCCAGCTATGTCATTGGGAACCAGCAATAGTAATTTCCATGTTGCCCTCTGGTTTCAAATTGAGAAAAAAATGGCACCCCTAAACTCTAGGTCAGTGGTATAGTCTCCAGATAGGGACAGAAGAAGCAAATTCATTTTAACCTTTAAATTAAGGCAGTCACCTCCTATCTGTTCTAATGCTAACAGCCAAATTGGGCTCAGTAAAGAATAGAGTAGAATATAAAAACCTTCTCCCACAGTATTAAAGCCTATTTATAATTCACAGGGAAGAGAATCCAATTCTCAAAATAGACTATTCTTCAGCTGACAGAAATATCTTTACTCTGGAAGTTAAGGAGTGGGGGAGAAAGTTAACTGACAGGCTTATGAAAAATGGTCATTGCCCATCTTCACAGCCACCACTTAGCGGACCAGCCTCCACGGCCTCTTTTCTCAGTGTCAACAGTGACAACCTTGACCTTCAGATCCATTACAAAGACCCTGGCAGAGGAAGAAATGGGAAGCCCGGAGTCCAACCTTATCAAGTTTCCCTGAGTTGGCATGAATGTAAAATAGAAGCCAGCTAATGAGAACCAGATCTACACCTAGACCCTACCAGCACATCTGACAAAAGTATTAGCCCTGCACAATTTTTGTCTCAGGAGGAGTTTTTCAGAGGTACCTGGAGGGCTATTTGGAGCCTCATAAACAAGGGAAACTGAAGTCATCATGGGTGCCTGGGGTTCCATCACCTGTCTCATGATGCTAGACCCACCATAGAAGAAGAACTTAGGGCGTCTACTCACCCCAGTGGTAAGATTACCACTGTTAACACAGCCAGCCAGACATGGGTTGAAGTATGTGATCCCATCTGATCCACAGACTGGCTCATATTCATGTATTTTACAGCCACAATTAACATTACAGCTTCCTGTCAGATTCCTATGGGGCATGGTCAGAGAAGGTCTGAGAGAGAGAGAGAGAGAGAGAGAGAGAGAGAGAGAGAGAGAGAGAGAGAGAGAGAGAGAGAATATGAATATCAAGCAAGGCCAAGAATGGAATGATAAGGCAATGGTCTTGAGAGCAATAGAATTTTCTATTTTAGAGACAATATTCCCATGAATCAAATGTATGATACCATGAAGTAGGCATCTTCCATAGTTATTTCCACAAATTTACAATGAAGCATAAGAAAAAATGTTTCTGTTTTCATTAGAATAGATGAGATTAATTTAAAAATCAAATTATCTGGCTGCTCCAACCTTCATCAACAGACCGATCTCATGTCTGGTCCAGTGACTTGAATCCTTATAGAACTCCTTGCTGGGAAACACTTGGCTCTGCATCTTAACAAGCCTAGATCATGATTTATTTCATTTGATTTGATTTAAGCCCACTGGGGATTAAACCCAGCAATTAATGCTCACAAAGCATGAATTCTAGCACTGAGACACACACCATCTTAGTTTATTTATAACTTCTATATAATACTTATATACTTTTGTGGAGTATGTGTGCTATTTCAATATACATTACATGATGAGCCAATCAGATTAATTACCATATCTTTACCTCAAACACCAAATTTTTGAACTATGAGATAGAGAAAGCACATTTCATTACTGAATCTTTGTAACTGACATGAAATCCACCCGCCAGCCAGTTACCAGTGTAGATTCTATTCATCAAAAACTTGAATTGTTCTAGAATACTTTATCAAAGGAGCAGAGTAATCTTAGAAAACCAAGAGGAAATGATTTTCAACCATGACTGGTTAGGAATCCTATCACTAGTTTGATAGAAATAGCTAAAGAAGAAAGATTAAGCAGAAATCACTAGAAATGCCCAAATTCAGTTCACAGTCAAACATAGTTGGCCTTGTTTCCCTGTGGAGTCATAGTGCTGGATACAAAGAAGTGATGTAACATATAAGTTCACAAACCTCCACCTAAGGGAAATCCATTCAAGCCATAGATATAAGGGGAAAGATGACATATAAAGGCTCAAAAGGAGAGAGGGCATAAAACGGCAGTAAACGAGGGGCAGGCAGGATACAGGGGACTGCAGAAGAATGGGAGACTCTCTGAAGGATCGAAAACAGAGACAGTGTCTCTTACATCACTTTGTCACCATTCTTAGGCAGTACTGATAAAATGCTGTTCCTGAAGTCAAATAGGTCAGCAGAGCAGGTGCTTCCTGCATCTGTCCCATAATCCACAGTCCATCCATCCAACAATGTGTCAGGGAAATGTGTCAGGACTTAGCTTCAGTGACTGTGTTAGTATGGCCTAGCACAGCCCACCCCAATCGCGTGCACTGCTCTACAAACAGCACACATGTTGCCTATTCTAGGGCTTCTCATGCTTTGATAACTCAGACTGGATAGAGAACCAAATCCAAAGCCATGCTTACAGTCGTATCAAGAAAGCTCCCGACAAAAGCAAAGCCAAATAAACCTGCTCCTCCTTCCCGTCACTCCACAGAGAAGTCCAACTCAAGACACAAGCATCAAGTTCAAAAACTCTTAGTGTTGAGAATTTTAATGTTTAAATACACCCCAAAATAGTTCTAAAGAAGTGGTTCTCAACGGGGACAATTTTATTCTCCAACTCAAGGGACTTTTAGCAATGGTGGGAGATAGCTGAGAGGTGCTGTGGACATCTTTTAGGGGTTATCAAAGCATGCTTCCAAACACAGCACAATGCTCAGGAAAGCTCCACCTTCCACAGAAAGGGTCAGATAGCTAGCCCAAGTGTCAGTGGTGCCTGAAGATGAAATGCCCAACCAATAAACACATTCTGAAGATGATAACATGGGGGTTTCAAAGGCCGGTACCATGTTAACTATAAACATGTGGAAATATGCAGTATGGTACAGATCCACCTCTCCAGTGCTTCAAGAACTAAGCTGAAAGCCGTGACAAGTGAGAAGAGCTTTTATTAGTCTGTGTGCGTAGTCACTAAGAATGACAGACTTGAATCTCAGGCCAACAGTTGGTATGGCTGCTATTTAGAAGCTGCTTGGCATTTCCTTCTGACAGCCTATTCTGCCTTCATATGTAACAGCCACACGTAACAAGTGCCTGCCACGTATGAGACTGTCCACGCAAGAGGCACAACCTAAACCCAGCATCAAGGTATGCTTTAATCACACAGACAAGAGCGTTCCACTCAGGGCTGTCTTGTTGTTCTCAAATAACAATAATAATAGCAGCGGCAGCAGCAATACTTTTAAGAAGGAAAAAGTGATTAAATGAAGTCAACAAGTAGAACTATCAGGAAAGGAGTAGGTATTTATGAAAAGGTCTTTAAGAGGAAAAGTCGCCATGGACTGAAGTAGAAGGCAGCCATCATGGCTCACCTCTGCGATGGGATGATTTGCAAAGAATCTTTTTTTCCTTACTGAAAATAGAAATTTTCCTCACATAATATTCCGATTATGGTTTCCCTTCCTCTATTCCTCTCAGTTTCCCTCCACATCTCCTCCCATCAGGATCTGTCTTTCATTAGAAAATAAACAGGATTCTAAGGGATAATTTAAAATAAAATAAAATAATAAAACAAACTCAGCACATCCAAATAGGACAAAGCAACCAAGCAGAAGGGAAAGAGTCCAAGAGAAGGCACAAGAAATGGATGGAGGTGCAGAGACCCACTCATTCGCACATTGAGGTATTCATTACAAGCATTGTACTGGAAGCCAGAATATACCCAAGGGACCTGTACAGTACAAAGAGAGAAAAGATAAAATAAAAATAAAATGGAATAATTTTAAAGAATGTCTTGTGTGCTTGTCATTAATCTACCAGAACCCAGACTGTTACCCCCATGCAAGGCCCCACCCTACTTCACTTCTAGGATGAGATAAAATGGGATGTGTTCAGCATAGTACAGTCATGTGCCACACTGAATTCTCACAGCAGTGCAAGGGCACATCTCAAAACACTAAGAAATCTCTCATTTGTCGGGAATGAAGCTGTGATGGGAAGGGAAAATACACAGGGACATTGCACTTACCAGCACACAGAGACCAGCTACCATCTTTCAAAACTGAAAAAGATGCCAGGCATAGCAGCCTTCTAAATGAGCTCCCCTGTTAACTCATGAATCAAGGTAGGTGAATCTCCGTTTGGTTTTGGTTTTCTACTGTTTTTGTTGTTGGGTTTTTTTTTGGGGGGGGGGAGTGTTTTTGCTTGTTTTTGTCTTTGTTTTTTTGTTGTTGTTGTTGCTTTTGTTTTTGTTTTGGTTTGGTTTGGGTTTTTTGTTTGTTTTTTTTCCGAGACAGCGTCTCTCTGTGTAGCCCTGGCTGTCCTGGAACTCACTTTGTAGACCAGGCTGGCCTTGAACTCAGAAATCCGCCTGCCTCTGCCTCCTGAGTGCTGGGATTAAAGGCGTGCATCACCACGCCCAGCTGATTGTTTTGTTTTTTGAGGTTGTGTCTCTTGTAGTCCTGGCCTCGAACTCACTATGGAGCTGAAGTTGACACCCTGACCTCCTTTCTTCTCCTCCCAAGTACTGGGAGGAGAGGTACACTGCCTCTGTGCCCATTGAGTTAATGGGACTTAATTTCAAGTGATGCTCAGGACCTTATGATCAAATATTTTACAACTGATGCTCCGAACTGCTAGCATGAGCTAGAAAAATGGAAGAGGTCGTCTCTGAGATTATCTAGCAATGTTGCTAAATGTAAAGACTAAGAAACTGTGCGAGATACAATGATCTGCCCAGCATCACCAAGACGGTCTTTAGAAAATCCAGCCCTCAAGAGTTAATAACAAACTAAATATGAATATAATATAAATTTAAATAACCGCACTGGCAGTTATCAATCAACACCCAAGGGACAATGTTTACAACAACCAAGAATAGCAATGTATAATATGAATTGAAAACAAAGCCCTGCCCCCAGCGGGTATGCAGGAAGACAGTTACACAATACACTACATGCACATGGGCAGTTGTAGCCTTGCCCCTAGTGGGTAGGCAGGAAGACAGTTAGACACAATACACTACACGCACATGGGCAGTTGTAGCCCTGCCCCCAGCGGGTATGCAGGGAGACAGTTAGACACAATACACTACACGCACATGGGCAGTTGTACCACAGCAGGCTGCCTTAAGCTCTGAAGACCACTAGGCCTTCCAACTGTCACTGCCACAAACAGAAACTTGTCCTTTCTCAGACATTCTGTAGCTCAAGAAGTCACCTCTGGAAACAGTTCCATCTAGACACTGAAGTCACAAGATGGCATATTAGATTTAACTGCAAGCACAAAGAGAAGACATTTGATAAATGAAAGAGCTATCAACATTCACGCTGGAGCTATTTAATGATAAGTCGAGAGACAGCCTTGGTTGGAAGTGCAGTTGGCAATCAGATTTAAATCAACTTTTAGAAGTATTTGAAGGTAGAGGGAGCAGGGAGTTGGTTAATCTCATTATGCAACGTGTCTTACTTAAGCCATGACTCTCATAATAAATGCCAACTTGACTATAAGATGGTTAAGATACATCTGTGCTGAAGAAGTTCCTAGCCACAGAGGGGCCTCCAGACACACTGTATGGAAAATTCAGATGTCGGTGATGGAATTGCTTGAAGTAGAAACGGATCAAACCATCAACTATAGTTCCTGGAATCTTCATGCTGAAAACACATCAACTTCTCAAATCTGAAGATCCCTTTGTTTTATTTTTACTTTATTATGGTTGGAATGCTTTAACAGATCTAACTGCTGAACCTGAGGGGTACTGGTTATTGGACATATGATATGTACGCTACTGGGTTATACCCTCAGCAGATCATTTAAAATATTAAGCCTCCTCTCCCTCATTTATCTCTTTACTGACTTTATAGGATAAAATATTACAATGCGGACTGGTCCCACCTCTTTAATCCTAGCTCTGTGTGGTCAGAGGAGAGCAGATCTCTGTGAGTTCAGGGTTAGCCTGGTCTACAGAGTAAGTTCCATACCAGTCAGGGCTACACAGAGAAACCCTGTCTTTGAAAAAGGAAGAAGTATAAGTTAATAACAGGTAGAAAGTAAAGTTACTAAGGTAAGCAGCCACATGTCATTGAGCAGCTTGTACACTGAGGAAGAAAACCCAGTCGAGGCAATGAGGATCTCACTTTGCCTACACTTTGAAAGTGGTATGCCAGAGAGGCCCTGCCGTTCAGAACTGACCATTCAAATCCATTCTTGGACTATCTTCCTAGAAACAGGTGGAAATCCAGAGAACTTATCTATAAAAACTGATGATTTCTTTTGCTAATCCACAAATGTCACTAAAATCAGTTTGCAAAGTACCAGGACACCTGGGTCCCTGCTGCAGTACCCAGCACTCTGAGATAGGATGATCCTTCTCACGTGATCACAGTCAGATGAGGTGTACCTAAGAGGCATTTTTGTTTGGTTGGGCTTTGGCTTTTGGCTTTTCAAGGCAAGGTTTCTCTGTATAGCTCTGGATATTCTAGAGCTCACTTTGTAGACCAGGCTGACCTCGAACTCAGAGATCCTCTGCCTCCTGAGTGCAGGGATTTAAGGTGTGTGCCACCACCACTCAGCTTTAAGATGCATATTTACATGGAGATCTGATGAAGTTCACAACTGAGTAACACTCCTGTGAAAAGCCAAGGCCTGGCATCTGCTTGCTTTCTGGAATGAATGGAGTTGCTTTGCATAATCTCAAGCAGAAAGAGCAGGGACAAGAAAGAAATACACACTAAGTCCAACTCCATGAAAGGAAATGTGATTCTTAAATAATCTTCATCATAAAGACAATTAGCATTTGTTTGACAATAGCTAAGCTGGAGCCTGCATGTTGGAGGAGGTGCCATCCCATTTCTCCCCTCTGTGTTATTTTAACTTCTTAGCATGTTGAGATTGCCATTTTCATCAATTGTACACAGAAAAGAGCCAAGACACAGCAATAGCAGACTGCTAGTGTGTGTGATATGTGGTGGGAGGGTCACACAACCAGAAAACAATAAAGTTAACACTTTCCTTTAAGAATAATACTGTTTTAGACAAGATGGCTTGGGTGGGAAGCAGGGTAGAAACCTCACTTTCTCACTAACATGGAGCTGGTTGCCTGCTAAGAAAAATAAAACTACAGTAAGATTTAAAAGACTTGAGGAAAGGGATTACAAAATAAAATAAAATAAAATAAAATAAAATAAAATAAAATGGAACCATCATTATAAGTTTGGGGAAGAAAGCTGACCATGGCTAAGAAAATGGATTGTTCGGCAAAGATGAAGGCCTCCTAAAGTTGAAACTCATAAATTTGTTATGGAGTCAATCAGCACAATTATATAATTTCCCCTGGCAGTGCTAGCAGACTAAGAAGCAGTTGATTTGAGGTTGGCAGGACACAGTGGTATCAAGCAAGGGCTCTAGAAGACTTGAGGGGACCTGAAATTCCAAAGCAGGTAAGATATAGTCTGGCTTCCAGATCTTCTAAAAATACATTTGAAATAATCATGGATGAGAGGAAAAGGGAACAAAATCATGTACTATTGAAGAAATAGAAAAACTGGCAGCAAGCTTCACAACAGTTGCAAGCAGACAGCCATGAGCTCCTTGTCAAGGATGGTCATCAGAAGTGCTGGGCAAAATGATCTGTGGAGAACACAATGAACCCCACTGGGGGAGATAAGCCACAAGTGGTCCCTTCCACTCTCATCTCTATTCTTACCACCAGCTCCAATTCAGAGCCCATAAAATCATCAGAAAGCTGTGAGAAAAACTGTAAGAAACTTAAGAAACTAAACTTCTCCTCTAGATGTTGACCACCAAGATTAACCCTTTCATTCGTGTCTTGAGGCTGGCAAAGGAAACAGGCATGCCCTGAGAGATTCTAGCCTGAGTGCTGTCAGTCTGGAAAGATTATTGTCAGTAAATAGGGGGGTTGGGGGAAACAAACCTTTAAAGCCAAATGATAAGATGTAAGACAAAGAAGTAAAGAAAAAAGTCCTAATTGTAAGAGATCTAAGGAGACCTTACTCTCTAAAATACCAAGATCCTACAGAAGGGGAGCAATCAAGAGTCAACAAGAAAAAATAATCCTCAAAGTTTTAAAAATTATATAAAGAATTTAAAATACAGCTTTTGAAATAAAGCTCTCAGAGCAAAATGTACCAAAATCCCACCTCTGTCATCCCCACCTATTGGCTGTTGGCATCTTTATTTACCAATCAGAACCAAAAGGGGGCAGGTTTCCAGAAGCTATCTGCAGACACTCTCATGTAAGCAGATTTTGGGGGAACTTAATTAGCATTCATAATACAAGCAGCTACAGTGGCCTATGACCATTCTTGTGATATTTTGGAGAAATTGTGGCTGCTTTTTGTCCTTGTCTCCCCTCTCTCTCCTCCCCATAAAAGAAATCTGTCTGAAGCTAAATTGAAGAGTTTTGGATTAATGACATTGGCAGAAATTTCAAGACAGCCTAATATTGATTCTGTCCTGTGGTTATTAGTGGTCACTCTTATGCAGATCTATAATGAAAAGGAACAAGCTGAGCATGGAAAAATGCAAAATGTACAGTTTGAGGAGGAAAAAAAGAACATCAGGAAATGTAATGTGGAAGACAAAAGTTCTAGTGCTCAAGAAGATAAAAAGTTTAAAGAAAAGCTTGATGCTAAATGGACTAAAGGGATCGTGACCTCAGAGCAAGACCCCACCAGCTATGCTTCCAGCCTGGGAAAAGAAATTAAAGTTTGAATGGTGAAGAAAAACCATCAATAATAGAAAACTGATACAAATGTAATTGAACAAAGACCCCAAACTCCAGTCCCAGCAAGCAGCAGAACAATATGGTTCTGGTTTTAGAGTCAAGGATATAAGAAAGGGGATGTGGAATCTCCCCCATGGCTAAGGAAAGCTGCTGAGGCCAGACATGTGTCAGAGGTGTCTCTGCATAGAGGCCCAGAGAAGCCATTCCATGAAGCCATGAAAGTGAAGCCTAGATTGTACTGGAGATCCCAAGATGTTGGAAATGCCAGAGTTGTGTGATGCTATGTAGTAAGACCTTGTCTCAAGGAGCAGGAGAAGGAAGAGAAGCGAAGGGAAGGAAGGAAGGAAGGAAGGAAGGAAGGAAGGAAGGAAGGAAGGAAGGAAGGAAGGCAGG
>NC_034611.1:4770913-4805610 GCF_900095145.1 Mus pahari | reverse complement strand
AGGCAGGAAGGAAGGCAGGGAGGGAGAAAGGAAGGAAGGAAGGCAGGGAGGGAGAAAGGAAGGAAGGAAGGAAGGAAGGAGAAAACAATATAGATAAGTAAGAAACTAAACTAGGAGGATTAAATAATGAGGGGGTTGGAGGATGAGTTAAAGAGAAAATATGGAGGAGGGCAACTAGCATTGAAGGTCTTTTGAAAAAAAAAAAAAGAAAAAAACACCAGAAGTTATCTACTGTAGATGCTCCCTAAAATATGTACATAAATGTAAGAATTTAAATGAAATCACCATATAATGAGGTACACAATACCTACGCAACCTAGTAAAATCTCCAGTTACAGTTACATCTGTTGAGTCACTCCTTGTTCTAACATCACAGGCTAATGTCAAGGCTATTGGTCTCCATGGCCCGACAGCCCTATTACTTATAGATCATGTGTGGAAAGACCTAGCTGGTGCCCACCTACAAGCTTCACTCCTGCTGACGAGTGTTCATGATGTTGGAAGGTACTCTGCATGCTATCCGAGGAGAAAAGTCATCATTAAACCCTATGACCTAAACCAGCAATCTACCTGCAACATCCTCTGGTGCAATAGTGGCACAGATGTTATGAAAATAATCAACCACTTTTCAAAATTAAAATCGGGGCTGGAGAGTTGGCTCAGTGGCTAAGAGCACTGGCTGTTCTTCTAGAAGTCCTGAGTTCAATTCCCAACAACCATATGGCAGCTCTTCACTTCGGTTATGTGGTAATGAGATCTGATATCCTCTTCTGTCAGACAGACAGACAGACAGACAGACAGACAGACAGACAGAGCTCTCATACAAAAACAAAAATAAATTTTTAAAAATGTAAAATAGATAAAATAAAATTGGATTTTAAGGCCCACTCCATGAGCTGGAACCCATTCCTGACATTGCTAAACTGCCCAGGAACCTGACACTAGATAGATCATGGGCCTAAGGGAAAACCTATTACTACTACTACTCTACTAAAGGAAAAGCACAGTAGATTATTCCAAATGATAGATTGCTACACTCATTGATCAGTATTTGGGTCAATCCTCAGCAGAGAAATTTCTTCTTGAAATAGATGGCAATCAACACAGAGACCCTCAAATGAACGCAGAGAGTGAGGGACTTTGGAACACTCAATCCAAGAAGAGACGTCTTCACCAAACCCTCCCCTCAAGGTTCTGGGATCTATGTAGAAACGGAGGCAAAAAAGATTTTTAGAGCCAAGAGTTTACGGATTAATCCAAGTAAATAGCACCTTCCCAACACAGCAGGGCTGACACACCTTTGGCCTCACAGAAGCTAACGGAATGCACAAACCCTGCACAGGTTCAAACTGATAAAAATCTCAGCGCCAAGAAAAGGGAGTGGACATAAAGTACCATCCCTAACCAAGAAGCCACGTGCAATTGCTCGCTGCTGGGAAAGGGAACGCCATTCTCCTCTGCGAAGTCTCTCCAGAACCATCAGCCACAGTCCAGGGCAGTGCCACGGCCACGCTCAGGAGCAGCTGGACACCTAAAGTGAACCCCATGGTTCTTGTTTTGTATGAGATTTTTGTCTTACTGTTCGCTTGTTTTGATTTTTTTTAAGAGCAAGTGTATGAATTTGGCTGAGTAGGAAGGGTCTGAGGGGGGTTGGGGGAGGGAAAAACATAAGGAAAATGTACTGCATGAAAAAAACACTAAATGTAAGAAAAAAGTATTATTTAGTTTAGTTTGGAAAGGAGGGAAGAAGGAGGTGAATACTCAAGACTTTCCATAGTGGATTGTATTTCATGAATTTGATGGGCTTGGGTGGGGGTGCAGATTCATGTGGGTGCAGGTATGCACATTTGCATGTGCACATGAGTACATGTGTGCACAGATGTGTACACGCAAGTGCTCAGGTGCTGCTCCTCAGAAATTTCCCATCTTGATTTTTGAAATGGTCTTGCCTTATTCTGGGACCCACAGAGGAGACCAGACTAGCTGCTGGCCAGCCACAGACGTCTTCTCAAGTCCAGCTCCCCAGCGCAGGAATTACAAGTGTGTACCACTGCATCTGGCATTCTCACAAGGCTTCTAGGGATCCCACTTAGTTCCTGGTGTACAGACTGAACTACCTCTACCCATTACGTACAGCACACTTTAAAAACGTCTTAATTAATACAATAAGCATCCTTTCCTCATCTCCTATAGTTAAAATGTCTGGGGGGGGTCAGTCTGTGAGGACCAAAAGGGACACAGACAAAGATGACACCCTCTGGCCTCCACCCTCCAGGCATGTGAGCTCCAGTGCCAGAGACAGAGAACATAAAGTGGGTGGGAGGGAGAGACCGGTCCCACTGATGCAGGGTGGATGATGCCCCTAAGAGGCACTTACCCCGTTGTGTAAGGGATGTTTATGCCTCCTAGATTAATGCTTTCACAGCCAACAATGAACAGAGTTGAGAAGCACAGCAGAGAAACCCCGCTGCAGATCATAGCAAGCTTTGCAGATTCTCTTGCACCAAGCTTCAGCTTTTTTATGATGTAGCCTCCCAGGACAATGCCAACACCGGCACTGGGGACAATGATGACACCTGAGGAGAAGAAGAGGAAGAGAGAGTTCATTTGTACTAGCCTCGACTGTCCACTGTTACTGTCTCTTCTACTTCTTCTGTCTCCTTTTGCTTATCAGTACTAAGGTAAAGAATCAGAATTACTTTAATTCATAAATATTGAGTGTGTAATTTTACAGTATACTTCTTCCAATAAACATTGACAAAGGATTCAAATCCACAAGATGCAGCAAATATTATATTATAAATATTATATTACAAAGCAGTAATATAAGGACAAACAATTCATGAAAAAGGTGAACAAAATTTAAATTGGCCCCTCACTGAAGAGAACATCCAAAAGTCCTATGCACATGAAAAGACATCCCTTCATTACTGAGCAAGAAGCACAGGTTAAAACCACTGTGGCATTCTACCACACACCAAGTCAGAAGGTAAACATCTTAAAGTTTGGTAATGTCACGTGTTGGTCAAAATGTTGATTAAAGTGCTGGAAACTCTCGGCAGTAGAGGACACTAGGAACAACTTTGAGAAGCAGTTTATCATTACCTGGTACAACACACTCTGTGACAGGCAGTTCCATCCCAGATTTATACCCCCCCGAAGAAAGTCATGGTGAATACTAACCATTCTGGTAGTCTCCAACTGAAAATAAGCCAAATATCCCATCACAGACACAGTGTATGAGGAATATTCCTAACCCAAGTTATTATTATTATTATTATTATTATTATCATTATTATTACTAGAATAATACAAAGGAAGACCTGTAACCACATGTAACGTGGACAATTCTCATAAGGACGACACAAGAAAAGGAATGCAACAAAATATGCACACCTTCACACCTTTGTCAAGAACCAGGAGAACTAAGTTGTCATGTCCTAGGATGTGCACATGGTAACATGAGTATAAAGGAAGGGGAGTTACCATAAAAGCCAAGGTAGCTTGGCAATGAGCTGTTCAGGACAAAGGGGGTCCACAGTACTAAACATGCTCTATTCCATAAAGTGGGCTATGGTTACTGCCATTGCCTGGTGCTCATGTCTCCCTGAATTCATTTGTTAGTATTCTAACCCCTCAAGTGTTGGCATTAGGAAAGTGAACACCACATGAACAAGATTAGTGCCCTAATTAAAGAGACACACACATTCCCTTTTCTTTCCATCATATAATGGGCATAGTGAAAATGTTCCAATAAGATCAGGGGTGAGTGGAACACAACATCTGTTCTAACACTGCCGGGAGTAACTGTATTACAGAGCAATAGTGATCAAAACAAAACAAAACAAAACAAAAACCATGCATAGTATTGGTACAGTGACAGGCAGGAAAATCAATGGAATTGAATAGAAAACCCAGAAATGAACCCACACACCTATGGTCACTGATATTTGACAAAGGAGCTAAGGGTTATTCAGTGGAAAAGAGACAGCATTTTTAAGGAATGGTGCTTGTTCAACTGGCAGTCAGCATGTAGAAAAATGCAAATTGACCCAGTGGACTGAGCAGGAGGTCCACAATGGAGGAGTTAGAGAAAAGACTGAAGGAGTTGAAGGGCTTTGCAACCCCATAAGAAGAACAACAATATCAACCAACCAAATCCCTCCAGAGCTCCCAGGGACTAAGCCATCAACCAAGGAGTACACATGGCTCCAGCTGCATATGTAGCAGAGGATGGCCTTGTCAGGCATCAATGGGAGGAGAGGCCCTTGGTCCTATGAAGGCTTGGTAGATGCCCCAGTGTAGGGGAAACAAGGACTGAGAGGCAGGTGTGGGTGCTTGGGTGGAGGAACACCCTCATAGAAGCAGGGAGAGGGAGAGTAGGATGAGGGTTTCCCTGAGGGGGGAAAGCGGGAAGGGGGATAACATTTGAAATATAAATAAAGAAAATATCCAATAAAAGAGAAAAAAATAAAAGTATTCATTGGAACTGAAAAAAAGAAAGAAAGAAAGAAAATGTCCCATCTATGAGAAACAGACCTTCACCAGACACCAAATATGCCAAAACCTAGATCTTGGACTTCTGACTTCTACAACTGTAAGAAACCAAATCCTTACACTTGTGAACCACTCCATGGATGTTAATCTTGTCACATGAGCCTGAATAGACTAAGTAAGCCTTATGCTTACTACTCATTTCTCAATTCTGACCAGTGCCCTACTAGATGTCTTATATGACACTAAAAAATATAAAGACATGGAGTTGGAGAGATGGCTCAGCTTAAGAACAGGTACTCTTCTTGCAGAAGACAGAAGTTCAACTCCCAGGACTCACATTGGACAGCCCACAACCCTCTGTAACTCTAGCTCCAGGGAGACCTGGCCCTCCTGACCCCCACAGGCATCTGTGTTTACACACATGCATGAATAGACACACTTAAAACTAATAATAAAATATTTGTCTACAAAATGTAAAACAGCTGGGCAGTGGTGGCACATGCCTTTAATATCAGAACTTAGGAGACAAAGGCAGGTGAATTTCTGCGTGTTCAAGGCCACCTAGTCTAAAGAGTGAGTTCCAGCAACTAAGGAATAATGAATGGCTGAGAAACACCTGAAAAAAATGTTCAACATCCTTAGTCATCAGGGAAATGCAAATCAAAACAACCCTGAGATTCCATCTCATACCAGTCAGAATGGCTAAGATGAAAAATTCAGGTAACAGCAGATGCTGGTGAGGTTGTGGAGACAGAGGAACACTCCTCCATTGCTGGTGGGATTGCAAGCTTGTACAACCACTCTGGAAATCAGTCTGGCGGTTCCTCAGAAAATTGGACATAGTACTACCGTAGGACCCAGCAGTACCTCTTCTGGGCATATACCCAGAAAATCTTCCAACTGGTAATAAGGACACATGCTCCACTATGTTCATAGCAGTCTTATTTATAATAGCCAGAAGGTGGAAAGAACCCAGATGTCCCTCAATAGACGAATGGATACAGAAACTGTGGTACATTTACACAATGGCGTACTACTCAGCTATTAAAAACAATGAATTTATGAAATTCTTGGGCAAATGGATGTATCTGAAGGATATCATCCTTAGTGAGGTAACCCAATCACAAAAGAAGTCACTAGATATGCACTCACTGATAAGCAGATATTAGTCCAGAAACTTAGAATACCCAAGATACATTTTGCAAAACAAGAAAACCAAGAAAGATGACCATCGTGTGGATACTTCATTCCTCCTTAGAATAAGGAACAAAATACCCATGAAAGGATATAGGTACAGAGACAAAATTTAGAGCTAAGAGGAAAGGATGGACTATCCAGAGACTACCCCATCCGGGAATCCATCCCATCATCAGCCACCAAACCNAGATACTAATGCACATGCCAGCAAGATTCTGCTGAAGGGACCCTGATATAGTGGCCTCTTGTGAGGCTATGCCAGTGCCTGACAAACACAGAAGTGGATGCTCACAGTCAGTTATTGGATGGAACACAGGGCCCCCAATAGAGGAGCTAGAGAAAGTACCCAAGGAGCTGAAGTGGCATGCAACCCTGTAGGTGGAACAACAATATGAACTAACCAGTACCCCCTGAGCTCGTGTCTCTAGCTGCATATGTAATAGAAGATGGCCTAGTCAGCCATCATTGGGAAGAGAGGCCCCTTGGTCTTGCAAACTTTATATGACCCAGAACAGGGGAAGCCCCATGTAGGGGGAGTGGGTGGGTAGGGGAGCAGGGGCGGGGGTGGGGGGGTATAGGGAACTTTCAGGATAGCATTTGAAATGTAAATAAAGAAAATAATAATAATAATAAAAGAGTGAGTTCCAGGACAGCCAGGGGATACACAGAGAAAACATGTCTTGAAAAAGAAGAGGAAAATGAGGAGGAAAAGCAGGAAGAGAAGGAGAAGAAAGAGGAAAAACATAGAATACCTGCCCGCCCCCAATGTGCACCTTAAAAACTAAAAGACAGACATACAGACTAATAGAGAATCTCAATAAATCAAGTCTATAAGTTGCTGGGGAAACACAGAGAAAGGGGAAGCTGGGTGTTCCCTGGAAGAGATCTCACTGTGGCTATTTTCAGCTGACATTCAATAGAAGAGGCAGAATCGATTGAATGGACCAGCACAGAGAGACATTCTAAACAAAGGAAACGCACGTGAAGGTGTGAGGTCATGGTGTTAGGTATTCAAGGTGCTTCAAAATACCAAGGCTGTGCAATGCAAGACGATGGGAGGTGGTGGGGTGCAGGAGGAGGGGTAAGAGAACAGGGAAAGAAACTCAGATTGCATCTCTGAGCAACGAGAAGCCGCTGGAGACGTCTGAGCCAGGTCAGATGAGAGTTCTATGTTATGAAGGGCATTGCTGAAGCACTCCATACACGATAGCACAGATGGAGAGGTAACTCGAGTCTGAAGAGGTCAGAAGGGCAACTGCAAGAGGTCCAGGTGAGCTGCAGGGAATCACCACACTGACAGCACAATGAATTCAATAAGGAGATCGGGAACACTAGTGTGTGATACTAGAGCAGAATGGGGATCTGAAGAGGAGGCAGCTGTAGACTCTACTACAGACGGGAGTGTGAGGGGCCTGCAGAAGAAGCCAGCAAAGACCTCCCACTGGAACACTGGGGCTGTCAGCTCTCAAAGGAGCCTTGTTGAAAGATTTATAAGTTACAGTTGAATTCTGAGGGATGGGATGTTCTCTGAGTGCAAAGTGAGAAAAAGAGGAAGCCATCTGTAGAGAAGGGGTGTTAATGGGATATGACAAAGAGATGACCCCATAAAGAACACTAAAAACCAGAGACATGCAAGAGGAAAGCCAGAGACGAACAGTGTTATAAACGAATTGAACTTGACTGGGCTTTGAGTTCAGCAAGCAGCGAGCTCATTCATTACACACATGCAGGTGGTCACATTTCATGTGAGAATGATCCCACGGATGTCTAAGCAGATACAGTTCTGGTCTCTAATGGTGCTACTCCTTCGTTAGGGGATACAAAAGAGGGTCCTCCAGGCTGAAGTTACTGTTACCAGCTCTGTCTGAACCTAATTTTATGTTCTTTCCTGGCATGTTCTTTCCTCTCCCTGAGACCCCAGATACCAAAGAGCCAACACCCTATCCCACAGTGCCCCAGGTTTACCCTCTGCCAATACCATCTCTTGTCTAGCCCTCAAGGAGACAGTTCTGTGGTCCCTAAGCTCCTGATCCTAGCACTCCCCAGGGGTCATGATACCTAGAACTCAGGGTACCACAGCATGTGTGGGGAATGCATCAATATATACCAAAGAATGCTCAACTCCATAGCATGTGTGGGGAATGCATCAATATATACCAAAGAATGCTCAACTCCAAAGCATGTGTGGGGAATGCATCAATATATACCAAAGAATGCTCAACTCCATAGCATGTGTGGGGAATGCATCAATATATACCAAAGAATGCTCAACTCCACAGCATGTGTGGGGAATGCATCAATATATACCAAAGAGTGCTCAACTCCACAGGCATCTGTGTGGTCTCAGGCATTTGAGCGCTTGATCTCTGGTTGGTGATGCTGTTTAGCGGGTTTAGGAGGAGCAGCATTGTTAGAGGAAGTGTGTCACTGAGGGTGAGCACTGAGAGTTTATAACCTCACACCATCCCCAGTGTGCCCTCTCTCCCTCATGCCCCTGCCGCATAACCTTGGCTTGTTGCCATGTTTACTCTCTGATGCTGTGGACTCTCATTCCTTTGGAATGATAAGCCAAAATAAACTCTCTCTTCTTTAAGCTGCTTTGCTTGTAGCATTTTAACACAGCAACAGAAAAGTAGCCAATATAGCAAGTACGCCATTACTCATGGTCTCTCGGATGGGAAGGAGCAGAGTATTTTCTCCATACCACACTGTGGTGTGGTAGAGTAGGCAAGTCAACTAAGATTTACTTAACTTTATAAAAGCCTGTGCTACTAATTTTATAATACAAAATAAAACCCTTCCTCTTGCCTGGGATAAATTAAATTTTAAGGTTTCTACCATCTCTTGCAAACATCTTCTTTTAGAGAATAGGTATCCATTACCATCAGAGGAGAACCAAAGATATTGTTTACAAAATCCACACCTCAATGCTGGCAAATATTAAAATGATCCAAGAATAAAGGGCAGAGTAAGTTCACCTTCTCCCGAACTGCACATCAGTCTACAAATAATAGCATCGTAAGAGACCCACATCTCTTGCATTTTGTAATGTCTCATCCTCACTGTTGTGGAAATTTTTCAGAGGTAATTAAGTAGCTGTATGTGGCATCTGAATTACTCGATGGAATCTTTCACTTAGAATTCTGTGGCTATTTTAAGACAGAGAACAACATATTTCTTTCCATCCATCATATTCCATAATATGGCTTCAAACCTCATTCAATTTTAGACAAAGAAGGGCTCTGTGTGTGTGTTTATGTACATGTGAGTGTGTATAAGTATGTGTGAGTGTGTTTATGTACATGTGAATGTGTATAAGTGTGTGTGAATGTTTATGTACGTGTGAATGTGTATGTGTGTGTTTATGTACATGTGAGTGTGTATAAGTGTGTGTGTTTATGTACATGTGAGTGCATTTAAGTGTATGTGTGAGAGTGTATTTACTTACATGTGTGTTTAAGTGTGTGCATGTGTGTGTGTGTGTGTGTGTGTGTGTGTGTGTGTGTGTGTGTGTGTGTGTAAGTGTATGTAGTGCACAGTTCAAGCTTCCCTTAGGAACTTTCTTGGGGACTTAAGGCAGTAGATTAGTAGCATGGCCTTGTTGGAATGATTTAAAGGGCTCTCAGGATCTTAGCTCCACACAGCCTTTGGGCTGAGGATTCCTGTATGTAGCTCATCAGTTAATCCTCATAGGCCCGATAGAGCTCATTCACCATCACACATTTCAGCCATGCTAATATAGTGAGGCCTGTACAGTAGGAGAGAAATATGAGAAGCCCAGTCTCAGGGATTCAAAGACTTAGACACCAGAGGAGAGGTGACACAAAGGAACATTCAGGGAGAAGAGACCCAGTCTTCATCGTGGGTCTCTGAGGAATCAGATGAAGTCACACATGAATGGGCACGCCTGGCTGTGTTGTCACAGGGCCCCCAAAATCAAACAGAATAAATATGGTTTCAGCTTTTATACCTTACACACCTAGAACAGCTTTCTGCATCGATGTAATAAAGCCAGAAAGCAACATCACTTGCAATGGGAAAATACTTAAAAATCTCCTTCATCTCCTGGTTCTGGGAAACAGGAAGGAAAGCACATTAAGCAAATAATCACGGGGGAGGGGGGTTACCTGTGCCTTTTGTAGAGGAAATTTCACAGGACCGTAACAGGAGCTCATTAATGTCTTCAGTTATCAAAAATAAGTTGCAAGCATTAGGTTACCACGCTCAGTTCCTGTTCATGGTACAGGTTTGGGTCTGTGCCAAATGCAAAGCCCTCTGAGAAGGCCTTCAGGCAAGATCTACTTTCTGTCAGCAGTTTTCAGCTGTTCTCTGTTCATTGTTGTCCGAGTTCTGTAGCTTTCAGAGCCTTCCCTTCCAGAAAACTGATCATGTCCCCGCCCACCAGGAGCTCAGCTAGAAACCTGACGAGGCCTTCCACCACCACCACCACCACCACCACCACCACCCCTGTCGGGAGGAACAGAGTCTTAAAACTCTGTTCACCAAGGGCAGGGGGGTAGAGTTTTTAAAAAGTTGACACACCTATTGTATTTATTCCATCAGGTCCACATGGGAGACCAGAGTTGTCATTTTGGGCTAAAGTCCAATCACTAATTTGAATGCATTTTAATTTTTCCTTCATTTTTTATTATCTCTTATTTTATGTGTATGAATTTTTGCTTGTTTACATCCCTTTATCCCCTGGCTCCCGGAAACAGTAGGGAGGAGTTATTATTGCACATGCGCCAGTGGTCAAGTGTACATCTGCTGCTGGTCAAGATCAGCAAGGGGCATCAAATCCCCTGGAACTGGAGTTACAAGCAGTTATGAGCCACCATACGGGTGCTGGGAAATAAACGTGGATCCTCTGGAAGAACAACCAGTGCTGTTAAATGCCAAGCCATCTCCACAACTCCTCGTTTAAAAAACAAAAATTGACAACTTCACTGAGCTGTAAGTCACACACTACAGAATTTGCCTATGAACCACACAGCGCCACTTTGGAGGATGCTGGGACTTGAGCACAGGGCCACTGGGCAGGTTTTCAAGGCTTTGCTCTTCATCTCTCCCTCCTTAGGGCCCAACTACACTGTACTCTAGTCATGCCTTGCTCTTTTTTCATGCATTATGTGATGAACTCTAAGGCTATGTCCACACTGGGGATATTATGAGTAACACTGTTGTGAGAGTTCATGCATTTATCTTGTTTAATGTGGTCATAAGTTTCATTTCTTTGGAAACAGGCCTAGAAAAGGAGTTTCCAGGTCATGTGCTTGAAGATGCATGAAACTATTCTCCAGAGGGCTCCAGATGTTCCGACCAACAGTGCATAAGGATTTCACTCCATTCTTCCACTTTTGTACCAACAGTTTTAAAAGGTAATATTTGATGTGGCCAAACATGTAGGTATGGTTTAGGGTCTGTAGATCATTGTGGCTTTGATCTGCATTTCTCTGGTGACTAACTGGGTCCGTTGTCTTTCCCTGGACTTATTTTGGCCACTTGTACCTTCTCTGGACAAATGTCTATTCATAGCTTCTCCTCAGGTCTTAAAGTTGGCTTATCTTTCTGGAAGTTTTGAACTATTGTAGACACCGCTGATACATGTTTCAAAAATATTTTCCCTTGTCTTGATGGTGTCCTTTGATACAAAAGTTTTAACACTAATAATATGCAATTTCTTTGCTTTTCCCCATGGCCCACATTTCTTAATCTAAGACCACAATGATTCATATATGTGCTTATTTCTAGGAATATTATAATATTAACAGTCAGACCCGATGGGTACTCACTGCACTGCTCATTCCAAGATGCAGGTTTGCTTGCCATGCATAATTGCACCAGATAATGACAGCTTTACTCTAAGGTTTCTAATAACAAAGCTGATTCGGGAAAAAAATGGACTCTAGAAATGCCATGGTCGGAGCATGTATCCATAAAGAACAACAACCCTGTGAGAACATAGGCTGCCGGCATTAATAACTTAGTCAGACTTACAGGGAGTAGCCACTGGACAGGAAGCGTCAGAACCATCTGCAATTTCTCAGCTAATAGCCTCCTCTCCTCACCTCACCCTCTGCTTGTGGACGTTGTACATCGTGGTGCGGAGCCTAGTGCGCACCACGATGTACAACGTCCACAAGCATCTCTTTCCCTCCCCTCCCCTCCCCTCCCCTACCCTTTTCTAATGCTCAAAAATAAGCAAGCAAACAAACCTATGATCCTAACTCAGGACCATCTAGCCAATGTGCTCAGTTTACAGAGCATAAAACAAAAAGTGACATCAGTCAACAGCTGGATAATGCCACACATAAACTCTCAAGTGTTCTAATTCTAACTGGAAAGGGAAGGTGCCAGATCTGGGATCTGTCTGTGCATCTTAAACTGGCCTGGAGCTTGGGAGCCTCCTGCCTCAGCTTCCCAGGAGCTAAGATTACAGGCACCTGACTCACACCTGGCTCAAACCCTGGCTTCCCAGGGTTGAGATTCGAAATCCAGTATGTTTTCTGCATCACAGGGGGTTAGGCCTTCCATAACCACAGGTATAAATCATAACATTTGGTTAATTATATTGATGATATTTTCCAAGCATTTCAAGCTATTGTTTTCTGTAGAAATATGTATTTGATTTTACTAGAGAAAGAAAAATATTTTTATCAAAGAAACTTGATGTACAATCAATTCTTCTAAGTTCCATTTATCTAAACAATGAAAGGATTTTAGACTAATTTTCCACCTATAGCTCAAAATTCCTTTTAAAATGTACAAACTATTATTTTCAGCCACGTAAGGTACTTATGGAAAAACAAGTGCTGTGATATAAAGGTTAGATGTGTTCATATCATTGTTTCAGTGATGGTCCACAGCAAGTCTCAGGTCAGCCAGGCCTACATAAGGAGAAGCTGCCTCATTAAGACAATTCATGCCGTAACAGTATCCATTCTACTTTTTTTTAATCTCCTAAAGAATTTGATATTTATATAGTGTATATTTTACATAATTTTAAAAAAGATGTTACTACTGCTTTAAATAAAACAAATTATACTAAGTATCCTACAAGAGAAATTTATACCTATAATGTTTCTAAAAGTCACTTAAGTCAACACACAAACAAATTACATCATCTTTCTGCAAATAGAGTTAAGACAGGACTTTCAGTACAATGACTTGAAGAATCTGGTAAGTAACGTAGCTACGGACTTCTGTGCTTTGCTCCGGCTGATGGAAAAAACCAGCCTGAGCAGAAACTGAGCTGCCAGCAAAATGATTTTCCTGTGGTCCACCTGCAATGGTTCAGGTTACAAAAGGGCATTGCTTCACTTTCTAATAATGGCTTATCATGCTTTATTATTTATGTAAAAAGTAAAGTACTTCCTGTCTGTAACAAGCATTTCTTGTCTACTCTTAAGAGCCAGTGTATTCGTTAGCCTTGGACATGATCTTTATGTGTTAACAGAAATCACTTCTGAATGAGAGACGACGGAATGAGCCAGAAGTGAGAACAATTTGTCTTTAGTCCTGTAAGGCCAGCACTGGATGCCATCAATGCTTGAATGAGCACCTGCTTCTTTAGTGACTTGCCTATACCTAGGATATTTCACTCTATCCTCTACCGCCTCTTTTTCTCTAATCTTCTGTGGATGTTTGGTGAAAGTAGAAAGGGGACCATGAGAAGACAGAAAGAGACCCAAAGGGAATGGAAGAGGAAACACATAGAAGCAGAAGGGGAAGACATTTGGGGGTTTAACAAGAGGGGGACAGAAAAATGGAAAAAAAGAGTGGGGGCAGGGCGGATAAGAATGAAGTAAAATGAAGAATGCATGAAAATGCCATCCTGAAGCCCACCGCTCCGAATGCTAACTTAAGTATCAAATGATGTATGTTCAAGCTTTCAAAGGAGGAAAGCAACCAGCAGTCCTGCCCAGCTATGACCCCTGTGAACCATGATAATGACCAGTATGGTACAATCCTAAGGGTACAATAGTGGCATGCATGCTCTGGAAGTAACCAATAACTCTCTAATTAGATTTACACCACAAGAGGAAAAACTATTCCTGATTCTGGAAACCTAATCCACTACCCAGAGCTAAAGAAGTGATGGGTCTTGGAGGAGAACCTACATCTACATTCCTAACCACATTCTAAATATTTGTTCTTATAATCCCAGATAAGTGTAGTCTTCACCCCTCACCAAGGAAACTCCTCTTTACAATAGATGGAGACCACAACCAATCAAAATGCAGAGTTGTGGAGCCCAGTCCCACAGAAACACCTACAAAACAGTTCCTAGGCTTCAGGCAACATTGCAGAAGAGGCGAATAGACCCTAAAAGCCAAAAGACCAGGGACTTAGAGCTGAGATTGTATCTTCTAGTAACATCAGAAGCTGCACCCATAAAGTCTTGCCAACACAGCTGCCTAGGCCTGAGCTTACAAGCACGACACCAATAGGAATGTCACAGTGGACAGGGAGGGCAAGCTCATGAGGTCTCAATCCTATACAGCTAAGGGATAGTGCAGGTTATGAAGGAATGCTGAGAGTGGGAGAAATAGCCTTTCCCAGGGAAGAGCACACCAGCTGGTCATCCAACACCAAATGGTCAGGCTTACGAACATACATAGGAGTGCCATTATTCAGAATGATCAGTTTATATTTAGGAATATTATATAATCCTACAGAATAGTTTTTTCATATATACATAGAGGCTATGAGTTTGAAAGAGAGCAAGGAGGGAAACCTTTGGAGGAAGGAAAGGGAAAATAATGAATTATAATCTCAAAAACATAAAATAATAAAATTATCATATATCATAGTATATGCATATTTATTAATAATTTACATGTAGGTAAATCTATGATGTCAAACAGAAACCAAAGAAGGATAAAGCAGCGCACATGGCTTCTGAAGGAGGAAAGGACGGGAGGGAACCACAGTGGCTCAAAGCTTCTCTGGGGGGCCTTTGCTGTATGACTTTTATTTTTAAATCAGACAAGAGTTTTGCAGTTTAAAACATTACAAAGAATGTCCTCTCTGAAAGCTGGAAACAAATAAGCTCTCAATATCTCAGACAGAACCAAACAAAGCAGGATTAATTCAAGCGAAATCAAGACATGGTGTGTTGTGTGTCCACAGTAAGAGCCTTCAGAATCCGAATAACTAGGAGTCCCGACGCTTCTTCTGGCTTTCCTTGTTTATTGCACTGAGAGTTGGCACTCAACCTGCTACATACATGTGCACATGTGGGTGTCAGACCTGCTGCATACATGTGCATATGTGAGTGTCAGACCTGCTGCATACATGTGCACATGCGAGTGTCAGACCTGCTGCATACATATGCACATGCGGGTGTCAGACCTGCTGCATACATGTACACATGAGGGTGTCAGACCTGCATACATGTGTACATGTGCACGTCAGACCTGCTGCATACATGTGCACATGCCGGTGTCAGACCTGCTGCATACATGTGCACATGTGGGTGTCAGACCTGCATACATGTGTACATGTGCATGTCAGACCTGCTGCATACATGTGCACATGTGGGTGTCAGACCTGCTGCATACATGTGCACATGTGGGTGTCAGACCTGCTGCATACATGTGCACATGTGGTTGTCAGATCTCCTGCATACATGTGTACATGCGAGTGTCAGACCTGCTGCATACATGTGCACATGTGTATGTCAGCACACACTTGGACAAAGTAACTGTTAAGTTCATTAAGGAAAGTGATTTTTCCCTATTGAGGAAAGACACTACAATGTAATACTATATTAGTTAATACAGTCATTATTACTTAACACTGTATATATTATATACACTATAATACTGTGTTAGTTAACACTGTATATATATTTATACAATATAATACTGTGTTAGTTAATGCAGTTATTAACAATGTATATTATATATAATAAATACTGTATTGTGTCATTACTATGATGAAATAACTGATGATATCAATGTAAGAAGAAGTTGTTCTGGCTCACAATTTGAGGGTGCAGTTCACCATGGTGAGTCACCGTGGCAGGCGTTTGAGGCTTCTGGTTATGTTATTTCTACCAGCAAAGAGATGAACGCTCATGAGTGGCTTACTGTCTCATTTAGTTGGTCCAGGATCCCAGACCAAAGAATGGTGTTACCCAAGGTAATGTGGGCTCTCCTTCCACAGTTAATCTAGAGATCCTCTCATAAGCATGTCCCGAGGTTTATCCTACCTGACTCTAGATCCTTTGAGTTGACAGTATTAATCATTATGGATATCAAAGAAATGAAATAATTAACTATCCATAACCTCAAATTAGATAGGCAAACCTCATGATTTTGGGATAAGGTCTCATATGTCCCAAGCTGACCTTGAACTTCTGGTCACTTTGGTTTCATTGTGAAATCACAGGCATTGAGGTAGTCGGGTTGAGATAGTTGTCAAAATAATTTTTCAAAAATAAAAGATTAGTCTGGTATATAGCTCAGTGGTGGAGGGCATTCCAGCATACATGATGCCCTGGGTCCAGTCAATCAATAACCAGGAAAGGGTAATTTAAATTTGAAAAATTTGTCAGTTAAGAAATTAACACTATGGCTAGGGAGGTGGCTCAGCGGTTTAGAGTACTGGGCTGCTCTTCCAGAGGTCCCGAATTCAATTCCCGCCAACCACATAAACATCTATAACGTAATCTGGTGCCTTCTTCTGGCCTGTAGGCATACATGCAGGCAGAACACTGTATATATAATAAGCAAATAAATCTCAAAAAAAAAAAAAAAAGAAAAGAAAAAGAAAGAAATTAACACTATTGTAAAAAAAATTTTTTTTTTTCAGAAAAAAATTCATTGTTTTCCATTTCACTTTGCATTTATAGGAAGGGCTTCAGAGAGCAAAAACAACAACAAGGAACCCTCAAAGTGTTTTAAAAAATTAAAATCTGTGTTCAGAGGCTAAGAAGGAAATGATTCATGGCAAGGCAAAAGCCCAAGAAGAGCTTTACAAAAACCTCTGCTTTTAATCTCACTGTGACTTAATAAACCTCTTTTGCTCTTAGCCAACCTGAATTTTTCTTGAATTCTTGTCTATGAATCAAATGACAATGACCAAGAGAAAGTACCTTCTCTTCCAATGCCACTGGGAAACACAGGAGATTGTGAACTCTGTGACACGCACAAGCTGTCATTTTAAAACAGAAGACAAAGGATGGACACTGATGTGGGCTGTGACCATAATGGAACTGCACTTAGTTATGTGGCTTCCCTCATCCCGGAGTTTTGCCATGGAGGAATAAACAGCCTCTGTGAGCTAGCCTTGTGTAGATAAGTGTCTCTACCCTGCTGATAGGGACCCAACCCTCCACTTCACACTGTAAAAGTTTTCCTCCATTTTACCTCAAAGAATCATCTAGCTCTTCTCTACACATTCAATTCTGTTCAGCTGCAAACTGCAAACAACTGCAAACTGCAAAGTGCCCTGGAATGAACACTGTACACAGGAAGACTGAGGGATGACCCAGACAGCTCTGTACTTTCTAGTATGTCTGAAATCGAGACACGCATAACTGTATCCCCACATTTTACCAAAGAAAAAACAGAAAGACAAGTTTCTGTGAGCTGTGGTGGTTCACATAGACATAACCTCTGCACATAGAGGCCGAGGCAGTAGGTTCACGAGTTCCAGGCCATCCCAAGCTGTGCAGTGAGATCAGTTTCAAAATACGTGGGATGAAATAGTGAGACAGTGTCACACACAAAAAATAAAAATGAAAATAACAATGATATTCTATCATAATGAGTAAAGAAAAGGTTGCGTTTTGTAGTCAAACAACCCCGGAGACAAACGCCTCCTGAGTCTCCCTTGGGAGTCTTACAGAGCATGTTGACAGGGTGACTGAAGGTGGAGAGCTGGGGTGACCAACCCTGCAGCACTCTGCCTAACATAGCAGGCACCAGACTCTCTTGGCCATGCACCTTCTTCCCGTTCACACCTTTTTATACTGAAACTTAGTCTTTGTGCAAGTATTCTTCAGCTTTGAATCCAATCCCAAAAGCTCTTGGTTTCCCTGTCCACAAATCACTGTTCAACAAAGGCCAGTGTAAGAATTACAACAGGGGCCTTTGATTTTCTGTTAGCCACACTGAAACATGATCTAGGGATGTCACATCAAAAAGGAAAGCATTTTGGAAAGCAAGAAGAGCAAAATGTATTTTAACTCACAAGTTATAGCAGTCTGCAGCCATATACTACCTATTAAACAGTTTATAACCATGCACACATGACCAATTTGGATGGCTTTACAAATACAAGATGAAGCAGATATTTCAGACCACCTTCTCTTCTTATAGAATCTTTTTTCTGTTTATTTTTAGATAATTCAAGCATGTTAGGTTTAAATGTAGGAATAGGAAACCAAACTGTGTAAAAAAATTACTACTGATTTAAACTTACTATTATTTAAAAATATTTAATTGTCTGCTATTGATAAATTAAGTCTCTGTGTACAGAGTCATTGGCCGTTTCTATTACCACTAAGGGAGTATTCATGATATTACACAACATTGTAATTCTCCCAAAACTGAGAATCCGGTTTCCCACACGACTAAGTATTATATTTACTATCCAATAAGGTTTGAGTATTAAGTCCTGTAAGTACACATATCAAAGACTTCTAAAAAGTCAGCTTGACTGGACATAGAACAACTGAAATAAAGTTCACAATGCATCTTTTTAAATGTCATGCATCTTCAGTGACTCAAATGAAATCTATTCAGGAATGGAAAACCCTGAAACCATGGAACTGATCTGAATTTTAAATCACTTAACACATTAAGATCCATGCTAGTCCACAAGAAGATTAATACAAATCTAAATTTAAACCTCACCACTTATTTTATTCTGTTTAATCAAGATCCACAAAACCCATAAATATCCAATATTCTCCCATTTCAAAACACAGATAATGAATCTATCACACGAATATAATCAGAATCAAAGAAAGCACATTCCATCACAAGCTCTGGGGCAGCAGGGAACAGCAGCGCATGTGTGAGTACTTGAATGTGACCGAGACCCTCCATTCCGACCTATGGACACAATGGCCATGCTTATAAGCAGCCCTAGCGGCAGTGCCTTACCAGTGTAGATGCTGGCATTGGAAGCTGGGATACCAAACTGTGACTCGATGAACTTGGGGATGAAGGTAATGAAAGCGGTGACAATGGCACTCTCAGCTGTGTATGACAGACTCACAAAAAGGAATGTCATGTTGCTTAAGATCCTGACAGCTGCTCTTGGTAGGTCTACAAAATGAAGGAAGTAATACATGAGTGTTACAAACAAGGGATGGAAAACAAAAGAAAACTGAGGTTCTTTGCTTTTAATGAACTGAAAATAGTCCTTGGGCAACCTTCTCAGCAAGAGAGTAACAACAGGAAGCTCTGATGACTGCCTTTGGTTTTGGTTTGTTTTGGCTTTTGTGGAGATGGGGTGGTTTGAGACATGGTTTCTCTGTGTAGCCTTGGCTGTCCAGGAATATACTCTGTAGACCAGGATAGCCTCAAACTCAAGAGATCCACCTGCCTTTGCCTGCCAAGTGTTGGGATTAAAGGCGTGCGCCATCATTACCCCCGCTTCTGATGACACTTGAAACCATCCTGGTTCTTCTAATTCAAAACCAACATAATGAAGAAAATAGCATCTAAAATCATACCCAGATACAAACAAATTCATAAACATTATACAGCATATGATACCTATATTTTTAAAAATTTCAATTAATTACTCGCTTTTCTCATTAGTTAAGACACACTTTTTGTTAAGACCCAAAAGTTTCCTTAATATACAAAGTAGGTGTGAGCTAATCCAACATTATAGTTTCTAATTCACCCAACTACCTCTTTCCTAAAAAGAGACATTTCTTTTTTAAAACTCAATTTATTATTTACACACACACACACACACACACACACACACACACATGTGCGCATGCATGAGAGAGAGAGAGAGAGAGAGAGAGAGAGAGAGAGAGAGAGAGAGAGAGAGAGACTGTCCGTGTATGCATAGGTGTATACGGCTGCTCTAGGAATCCAGGAAAGAAAGTATATGTAATAGACCCCCTGGAGCTGAGTTACTGGTGGTCGTGAGTCACCCAAAATGAGAGCAGAGAACTGAACTTGGGTCCTCAGAAAAAGTAGCAAGCACTCTTAACAGCTGAGCCATCTCTAAGTCCAAGATGCGTTTCAGAGTTAGAAAGTCTTTGCTCCCACATTGCAGATGCCCAAAAGCAGAGCAACAGGTAGATGATGTTGGGCGTCCGGTCTTTCAGCCTTGTTTATGAAACAGGAAATATTCATAGCTAAAGCAGTGGTGAAGTATGATGACATCAGGTTAGGAACTCCCAGGGACTTTAAATTAAAGACCAAAAGGCCACGAGGTCCTAAAGGGAAAGAGAACCTGAAGGCGAAGCTCAGCACCTCCTGGGCAGCCTGTCAAGAAGGACCTCATCCTTAGATCTACGCGTTTACTTATGCTACAGAAACAACATCACTTATAACATTAAAATGTGGGCTAGCAGAAGATGGCCTAATCGGCCATCATTGGGAAGAGAGGCCCCTTGGTCTTGCAAACTTTATAAGACCCAGCACAAGGGAAGGAAGGCCTGGGCCAAGTAGTGGGAGTGGGTGGGTAGGGGAGCAGGGGCGGGGGGGGGGGGGATAGGGAACTTTCGGGATAGCATTTGTAATGTAAATAAAGAAAATAATAAAAAAAAGAATAAAAAAAGAAAAAAGAAAATGTGAAAGGCAAAGGAAAACTAAACTAATACAGCTGTGACAATGAACTTGCAGCTTTCTTCGGTGTAGAATGGCTATTACTGCTAAGAATCATCATCAAATAATGTAATGTAACACTACATTATTTCTGGTTTCTTCATTTAAAAGGAAATTAAGCAGGAGTCAGAATGTACCAGCAAAATACTGAGTGGTCATAGAAGTGTCAACTCCCACAGGGCCTTGGTCAGGGATTCATGGTCACACATATCCTCATGGTTGTTGTGGCAAATATTATGTCTGGGTTTCTACCCTACCTTTGATCACTTAGTTCCCAAATAAAGGACACAAAACCTTTTTATTTCTAAGCCTTTAAGCATTAGAGCTGGGCAGATAGCAAAAAAAAGAAAAAAGAAAAAAAAAAGTGGGCTAGCTAAATAGCCATCAATGAGAAATGTTCAAACAAATTATGGTATAGCCATACAATTGAGTATGAAGTGGTCATTAAAATTGAAACAGCTGTATGTGCTAGCACAAAAGAGTTGCAAAAAGTATTACAAAGATAAGTAAAGTGAACTACAGAAAGGCACATAAATATGTGCGTATAGTCATATTTAAGTAAAAATTAAACAAGAGTAAAGGATGCATTTGTAGATCAAATAAAGACTTCTTAATGCATTAATACCAAATTCCTAAGGGATTAAGTTGTGGAACCCTGATGGAGGATGGGAGGGGAATAAAAGAACATTCTGTATCTTATAAACTTCTGTATTTTTCATTTTTGCAGAATGTAATTGTTATACCTTAGCTCTTACATTATAACATAATAAAGTTGTTCCATTAGGATTGGTCGGCTTTTATTGATACTATAATTCATAGCCTCCCACTCACCAGAATCTAAAACTTAGGAAACAGAGAGTATTAGCTAACATCATTTCAAAATGTAGTTAAATGTAATGTTCTGGTTTATGAGGTTTAAGACTTTAGAGGGAGCTAACATGCACACTTGACCTTTAACATAAACACACCAAGGAAAAACAACTAAACCTTTCCATAAGTTTTCCCTGTAAACATTAAATTAAACATCATATTGTAAGTTGGTAAGTTAAGATTATCACCACTCAAAGATTCTAGTTAAGTTTAACTGGTATGTTAAAAGACAAATATTGAATCTAAAACATCTAGATGAAGGGAAGTTTAAAGCACAGCATGATAACATTTGTATCCCAAGAATGCTTTAAGTTATATTCATTATCTCAAGTTGACTTTTCATTTTACGATACATTTAATTTTCATTGTGTGTATTGTGTATGTCTTACTTTATGTAAGTATATGCACATGAGTACAGGTGTCCTTGGAGAGCAGCAGTATCGAGAGCTGCAGCTGGAGCTGTAGGCATGCATTCGCACAGAGGCTGGGAACCAAATGCTGGCCCTCGGCAAGAGCTGTATGTGCTTGGAACACACTGAACCATCTTTCCACCTGCATATGCTTGCAACCCTCTGAGCCATGTCTCCATCTAAATGTCTTTTAGAGACATTTGGTTTGATAAAATGGTCTTTTAGCTTCAATAGTAAGAAGATAAGCATATTTATGAATATTCTCTTATCTCATTAAAAATTTACTGGATAAATAAATAAATATAAAGTTGGTTGTTACTTAAGAAGAACTGACGAAGTTTAGACTTCCAATAACTTTCTTTCACTCTCCATACCCACTGATTGGGGTTGAGTGTTTTGCCCAAATGCCCTAAAGGAACCAAAGGATTTAGAGCTATGTCTTGGGCTGGTACCACTGAGTATTTTTTACATTAGAAAAATTTACATTCTAAATCATTAGAAACTGAGCTAATAATTACATTGAAGAATGATGGAAATAAGATCACTAACTGTGAGAAAAAGAGTTAGAATTGTAGAAAGATAGGTACTAGATTAGAACTAAAGGTACTCATATGAACCAATTAGATGAATAGATACATACAGAAATGAGAGATTCATTAGATGGTAATAGATGGATGGGTAAATAGATATGATAGATAGATAGATGATTAGATAGATAGATATAGATAGATATAGATAGATAGATGATTAGATAGATATAGATAGATAGATAGATAGATAGATAGATAGATAGATAGATAGATAGATAGAACAGGTTGATAGATGATTTATAACAGATAAATAAAGGATATAATAGATTGGCTGACAGGTTGTAAACAGGTGCGCACACACACATAAGGTGTGTGCATGTGTTTGAGTGTGTCCATGTTATTTGCAACATTGTTGCAAACAAGACTGATGTAATGATACTGCAGTAGGAATGAGCCCAACCCATCACCCAGTTCTTGGTTTCTAAAAGTCATTTTCTACTAAAAGGAACGGAGAAATGCCTGACTTCAGAGTTGGGAGACAAGAACACACAAAATATAATCAGGAAATATTGACAGTGAAAAATTACTTCAACGGACTGGGATCTTCTGAGCTCGATAGATGCTAAAAGAATTTGGTGACAATCCAACAGAAATAATATACATCGTCCTCGTTATTTGTGGATTGTACTGGCAGATTTAGTTTTTTTGCTAAAATTTACTTGTAAGTCTAAAATTAACACTTGATGAACTTATACAACCACTCTGAAGGCGGTAAGTCATCCACACTCCCTTTACTGGCAGAAGTTGAAAACATGTTCAGCTCTGATGCAGTAAAGATGGGTCTTTGTCATAATAGTTTGTCAGAGTTTTCTCATTATGTGTTCTCTTGGTGATCTTGCTTATTTTAAAGATCCCTAGTATCAGGCACAACACTTTATACCTATAATCCCAATACTAAGGAGGCTCAGACACAAGAACCATTAGTTGAGGGCCAATCTTGTCTATACAGCAAGACTTTACCTCCAAAGCATAAATAAGAGTCCACCAAGGGGCTGCCTGTGGTACCCCTAATTGCAGGTGACTGCGATGAATGAGCTCAGGAGAAAATATGTGCAACAAAGATGCTTACTCTAGGCCTGAGTTACAGGCATTTGGCATGACCTCAAAGTTAATGAATCAACAGTAGCTGTTACATACAGATATTCAAACATGAAATGAAGTCACATACAGATGAGCTGTTGGTCACATTGTGACAAAACCAAGCCCATGATATCTTCTGGAAACTATTTCCATGTTTGCTGATTTTATATTGTGATGTCACAAAGCATGATGGCTATGAAGAATGGGAGTTCACTGATCTTATGTAGTCTCAAACATTAAATGTTTACAAAAACATTAATAAATTATGTATTGATTTATTGCTCTCTGCTTAATTTTGCATGGAGAGATCTAGCAAATGCAACTTTATTAAGGGATCAAAGTGTTAATCAACTGTATTAGTGGGCAAATTAATGATATGTGCCCAGTTAGAGTATACTTAGCATAACATTTTTTTTGTGCTAAGCCTTTAAAAGTGCATAAATCAGAAGACAACATCAAACCCCAACCTAGCAATATTCTACAAAGATAACAGCCTGTACTTTTGAGAAAAGATTAAGATCATGAAGAACAGGAAGATGAGAAGCTGAACAAGATGGAGGGAGACCCCAAAATTAAATATACGTGTTCCTGTGGTGGACCTTGAACATTAAGGGTATCACTGGGACGACAGGCCTGTGATATAGATAATGAAAATAGTTGGCTGCAAATTTCTGAGTTTCGATGGCTGCCCAGTGGTCACAAAGGACAATGTCCTTGCACTTAGGAAAAGCACCAGAGAGTATGAGGAGTCAGCAAGCATGTCTGCAGCTTCCAAGAACGGTAAGTATTGGAGACTCATTACCAGACACCAAGTCACCAGGACTCTGTGTGCCTTCCCAAAGCCTTTACGTTCATCCAAAACTATTTCAAAAGCATAGCTTTAATAAGTGAATTGGACAAGAAGTTACTAAATCTATAGATTTACAAACCAGTATCTATTGTTTAATGCTACAGAATATATTCTAGATTCATTCCTTGGTGCCATATGTAGAGTGTCATTATACAATCAAAGATGTTGTGAAGAACAAGAGACAGAGGTGTGGAGTGATGATGACAATGATCAGGGGCTTAGTCATTTTATAGTAAGAAAAAATTATCAAATTCAGGGTTGATGAGACAACCTTAGCAGATAAACAAACGTGGTTACCACCAAGTCAAATCCAATGTTAAGGAAACACCACACTAAAACCAAGAAACGACCCCCTACATTACATAGAAGTCATGTTGGAAGAAGCTTGTAATGTAAAGTGCCCAAACTCAAGAGAATGGTACATAAACTGAACAATACTCAGAAAACACCTGTGGCCAGGCCTGGGGTATACACCTCGAATCCCAGCACTCAGGGGTCAGAATGGATCTCTGTGAATTCAGGATCAGCCTGGTCTACATGTTGAGTTCCAAGTCAGCCAGGGATATATAATGAGACCCTGGTTTGGTTTTGTTCTTTTAGAAAAGAAAAGAAGTGTAAAAGACATGTTAACAGGCCGGGCGGTGGTGGCGCACGCCTTTAATCCCAGCACTTGGGAGGCAGAGACAGGTGGATTTCTGAGTTCGAGGCCAGCCTGGTCTACAAAGTGAGTTCCAGGACGGCCAGGACTATACAGAGAAACCCTGTCTCGAAAAACCAAAAAAAAAAAAAAAAAAAAAGACATGTTAACAGTGTTGGCAGGTCCTTTGCTTCATGCAGGCAGATGCCAATAGCAGTTTAAGTGGCCCTGCCACCATACACCTCTAGACAGAGAGAGCAATGGCACTCCACTCGCAAAAGGAAGACATACGCTGCGATGGATCTGTTGGCTTCTTCTCTAAGTTTTAGAAAATCCGAGATATGGAATAAGGGCACTCTTGTAAAAATTGACAAGGGACCTCTATTAATGAAAGACCAGTCTCAGTGCAGGTGGGACCATAGCTGGTTCTGACCAGTCCCAGTGTGACGAGGCCTACTACTGTTCTGAGCAGTTCTGTTGCAGGCAGGACTACAGCGGGTTCTTCTCTGAAGCCTTGCAGATAGAAGATATTGCCATGCTTGTTGTAACCCAACCACGCACCAACACATGGATGCAATGTATTAAGTAAGACTGTGGTCTGAAGCATGTCAGACTAACATGCGAGGAGGCAGCAAGCATCAAATCACAGTCATTTGCAGCAAAGACAAAGGTACAGCCATCCTTTCAAGGGGAAGGGAAGTACTTACTGAGAGCTTACGCTCAGTGAGAAATCTTTCCCCTGTGAGAGAACTGTGAACACATGTCACGCTAAAATCCCTCAGTGTACCTGCTCCTGCTGAGGCTGCAGTAGTTTTTAATAATGTGCCTACAGAGGCACTAAAACATCCTTAGAATGTATTTATTCGCTAGCATTCCTTACTACATCACAACAGTCTGCTTGATTGGCCGAGAGGCCTGGAAGCACTCACGAGGCAAAGAGTTTCAAGGAAACTATGCCTCCTGGAACCTTGGCATTCCCATAGCCCGTATACTCAAACCCTGTCCCCACGTTAGTCTGGTGTATGCTCTCTTTCAGTATTGTTTTATTATAAGTGCCTTTAAAGATTGATTTTGACATAGGTAAGCCTCCACTAGAGGAAAATCCTAGAAGCCCAAGGTGAGCTTGGAATTTGGCAAGAACATTACCTATTCAGTAACATTCAAATTCACTTCTAGTAGAGATAGTGAAACTAATTAGGCATTACAAAGAACAGAGCTAGAATAGATCAGGGCTAGTCAATAGCGAGTCTAACGGAAACAAGGGAATACACAGTGGCCTAGTGAATAGGTGGGTTAACCATGAAAGAGTTAGTGGAAGGGAATTCCTCTAGGACAGGTTTCTTCACTAGGCCCAAAGGAACAACATAATCAGGTATTTACTAAGAACCCCTGGTGGTGGGTTTAACAATAGATTAGCATTACACCCGGCTCCATTCTAAGTGGTAAACAAGGCCTGGTCACCACCATCTTTTGATGTATGCATTCCTTTTGATTTGTGTCACTGTAACTCAGTGGATGTGTCCACCTGGCTTTTCTTGTTTTTTCTTCTGTATAAAAAAGTCCGGTTTTCATTTGGACATTACATTCAGATTCAACACACTCTCTCATGTCTTATCTGTTTGTTACCCCATTCCCGCCGACTCTATGCCCATCTATCCGAGACTCTGATTCACACGGATTGAGGAGGGCCCACTGAGCCTGGTCCGTGGCACATTTACACTCTTATTTTTCTCTCTTTTAGTTGCAAAAAAATTCCTCCCCTATGACCTGCCTGTGCGTGTGCTTCCTCAGGTCAACATTCAGCTTCCGGAACAATGGTCCTCTGTCACGTTTTTTTTCTAAAAGTAAACGTAACCCATCAATTCTATTCTTTCAATAGCTTTTTAAATTTTCACTTTTCCAAAGAAATTCCAGTGACAGGTCTGTTCCAGGTTCCAGATTCACTCCTATTTCTCCCTCTTGGTCAAGCCCACTGCTTTCCCTGCCCCAGGGCTCTGCAAGGTGCTTCCTTCAGTATCTGTATACACTAAAATCACATAGAGCAGCTTTCTTGAGCATCTCTTCATGAAAACTCCTAGTTCCATCTTTGGCAAGTACTGTACATGGAAGTGACCCTTCCAGCCTAGCCACAGAATCTCCGAGCCACCGAGTTACAGACTCATGACAGAAATGGAAATGGCGTGCCTGAAAGGCATCGGGTAAAAGTCAGCAGGCTGTGCCCTCCCCCAGGCTTTAGCAGGCTGGCTCAGACCTGGTTTACCACAGTTGCTAGCTCATCTAGGGTGGAGTCTTCCAACCTAGGTAAAGTCTATTGTCCTGTCACATCTGAGGTTTCCTCCAAGATGCCACTACCTGCTGAGAGGCTGAACCTGTTTTCCTAACACTATCCTGACAAAGCTACGAGATCCGGCCATGGTAGGGGGTGGTAGGGGGCGGGTCCCGTTCCCCCCACCCCATCCCCGTTCTCCCCCCACCCCATCCCCCCCCATAAGCTCAGACTCATAGTAAGCATTGGCCTTGATCAGAGAACTTTGTCTTGGCTCACCATTTCGCTCACCATTTTCCCATCCAAACCCCATCTTACCTTTCAGGAACCCAGTAACCCCTGGCTGCTGGCAGCTACAGCAGGACATGGCATACCTTGAAAGGCATCAGTAAGAATCAAGCAAGCCCTTGCTTGCTTAGGTTCAGCACTCATGAGCACTGTTATCCATCTTTCTGAATGGAGACTCCTCCTGTGAGTAACTGGCTGCAGCCAGTTTGCACTGGGTGTAAAATGTAGAGCTCTCTCTCATTCCTAGGGACTCTTGGCCTATTGTTACTTGTCTTTTAGCTCATCATCTAGATGTCCAAATATAAAAGAGATGGTCTGCCACAAGAAAATAAAGAAAGGATCAAGGAAATGAAACAAAAAATTAGAAATGTAGAGGGCTTAAGCAGAGCAGAACATGAAGGGCAAGGAAGGGGAAAGCATGGGTATAGGATGAGACTCATGGTCAGCAAAGTAAAGAGCTCTCCTCCTCCTCCATCATCATCACCACCACCGCCACAACCACCACCATCGCCGTCACCAACACCATCACCATCATCATCATCATCAGAAACACTCTAATTTCTTTGTAGAAAACAAAGCTGTTCTCATTATTGTGTATCATAAAAAGCAATGGGTATTTTGTGTGGTTCCTCAACCCATAACATTAGTGAGACCTGGATGGTTATTAAAATTCTGACATCCAGATGACCTGAACTGGGAATCCTGGAGCTTTCTAGTGATGCTAAAGGAGGATAAATTTGAGAACCACTGTGTCCAAGAAGGCTTATGAAAGGGGCATTGGGAAACCATCCTTGGACAAGTCCTAGTAACCCAACAACAGCCTTCAATAAAAGTTACAAAGCATAAAACTACAGAGCAGCCCAACAAAGCTTGCACACAGGAGGGCCAAGGCAGTGCAGTTTGTAGAACCCCCATTGCTGAGTCAAAACGTCGTCTTGACATCCTAGTGCTTTACTTTCTTAGCAACACTCAGCAAAGACCACATCCAAGCCAATTCCATCCTTTGCTCTGCTAATTCCCATGCCTGTTATCTGAGCTTCATCCTAGCACATCTCCCTCTCTATATCTGATGCTCAACCATCACCACCAGCATGACTGGAGTTAGACTTAACCAACAAGACAAAGACACACCCCAAGTTTATCACGATACTGTTTCCAAAGGGGCTTGATGAGACCCATCCTGAGTGAGATCCATTTTTGATGAGTCTGGATGTTTTCAGACCTTAAAATAAGTGCTAAGTTGAGCAATCATCCACTAAATATTTACTGAGCTCCATTTGGTGGAGTTAACTCAACGATGTACGTGATGAGTAGGGTGGAAGCTGCACCAGGGAGACAACAAAGATATAAGGATGTACAGTCAGCCCTGAATCACGAGGGGCTCTGCATCTGTGATCTCAACCAACCACAGAGCAAAATAACAGAAAAATTTGTATCTGCCCTGAGCATGTGAGAACTGTTCCTGTCATCGATCATAAACAAAACCTTATAGCCTATTCGTGTGGTTTTTATGTTGTGAAGAGTGTAATCAGACTCTTAGAGATGACCCAAAGTCTAAAAAAGGGTGTCAAAACGTATGTGCAAACACTATGTCTCTTCACAGAAGCACTCTGAGTCTTCCTGGAGACACCAAGGGACAACTGTGCATCGTGGGTGTGGGAGGGGACCTGAGGAGGGGATAGGGGGTCACGGGAGCGCAGAAGCATTAGAAGGGGAACTGGAGATGTTTTTAAGTAGGTTGAGGAAGGCTTCATGCTGAAAACTGAGGCGCTGCGGGGAGGAGCATCCTTAGCATAGGATCAGCAGCTGCAAAGGGGCTGGGGTCAGCTTATATCTGCATCAGCAAGGAGCCCGATGTGGTTAAGCATGGTTTGTAGATGAGACTGAAAGGAGGAGACAGGATGGAAATACAACCATGAATTAGATCCAGGAAGTCCTATGTGAGGGAATGGAGTTACACTTACCAGATGTCTCTGGCAGCTGAGTGAAAAGGTGGCAGGGGAGGCGAGGGCTCATGGAGCAGGCTGGCTTTTCCTTCTGTTATGGGCAAACTTCACCTGGGCTTTGTCCACAACTTTCTCGGTGGGCCCCTCCCTAACAACCCCTACCTGATCTCCCTCTCAGAATGCTTTTGGCAGCTCCCTGGTAGGGAGGAATTCAAAGAAAGACTGGGGTGCATGCAGCCAGGTGTTCCACAATATAACCCAACTCGCACACTTGTACACACACACACACACACACACACACACACACACACACACACCCCTCCCAAGCTTTACCATCCAGGAGTCCACGGCATATGATCAACAATGTGTCAAGCACCAGAAACCTATTTAGTATTTCCGAACTCAACTACACTTCACACTTGATTCTCTCTACCTGGGACTCCTGGCTACCCGACCTCTACAGGGATCAGGTGACCTGCAGTGTATCCATTAAGTGCTCAGTCTCCTGCCCTCAGCCAGTTCCATCCTCTCTTTATGGTTCTTTCGTGGTACTGGGGATCAAATCCAGAGCCTTGTGCATATCAAGCAGACATTCCACGGCTGGGACGCATCCCAGACTTCTTGTGATTCACAACAATTCTCCCCCAGGGAATTCTGTAAAACACAGCTCACTCATTTCATAACAGCTATAACCAAGTCTGAAACCTTCTATGGGATCTATCTGCCCCCATCTTTATCCCAAACTCACTACAGTGAACTTTGACACTAGAATTTTATAGGTTCTGGGGGTCCAAAGCTAGATCTTCATGCTCACTCAGCAGGCCCATTACTGGCTGAGCTGTTTCCCCAGACCCTGACTTTATCCTTTAATGACAACTACAACAACAATTATAAAATCACTTCACTATTTGGTTATGATTATGAACATTGCACACCAACACAGTCAAAATCCTAGCTAGAAGAATTTCTATTTCATGTTAAATTAATAAAAGGAAACAATTAAGATTAAAAGTAGGCACAAAGGAAAGTCAACTGCCACCGTTTTTATTTTGTTGTTTTGTTTTATGGAGAAAGATGCTAAGTTAAATGGAAAAGGTTTTTAAATTCTAGGCCTCAAACCACAAGAACATTGATCCACTTAAATATTTTACATGCTTATTTTTGTTAAGATTTTGATGGAATCAATGTTAATCTCTTGTTGAAAGGCAATGCAGGCACACTTAAGTTTTGACTTTCTTCTTTGTGGTGTTTTACAGCAACCCCATTCTACATAATTTATAAGAATCTAGAAACCTGAGTCAGATTTTCCCAACATCTGTATCAACATGGGGAAGCAAAAAAGTAGGAAGTACAATGAATTTTCTTCTACCAGCCTCAGCAAGAGGGTTTCTAAAGGGACAGGCCTCTAACCAGGTGTGGTGGCATGTCTTGCTAGTCCCAGGTACATGGGAGGCTTAGCAAGAGGTCACTTAAGTTCAGAGGTTCAAAGCCCGCTTGGGTGACACAGCAAGACCCTGTCTAGAAATAAAACAAACCAAAAAGGCACCATTCTGTAAAGCCTAAATCATTTTCTTTTTAAGGAAGCACAAATCAATAGCTGAGCTATCAGTTTTCTTTTTAAAAGAGCTGGTATTGACGGATACACACACACAAAAAAAAATAACGATGAGAGGAAACCCTACTTCAGACAACAAGAGAAAAAAGTACTTGGGACTCAAACTCCCTTTTAACTCAGAATGAAATCTAAACAATTCTGTAAAACAAGACCTTCAGCCTCGGTTCCATGATCATCCCAAGCCTGAATTCATCCCCAGAGGTTTCATTTGTCCTTCTCCAAGCTGGATTAGATATTACAGTTGTCACATTCACCAGCTGCTTTGCAGTAAATACTGTAAGGAACAATGGTGCATACAAGATAAATGAATTGATTTAAATACTTCAGTTAAGCATTCTTCCAATGTCATTTATAGTTTAAGGCATTTTTAGCAAGAGATTTTTTTCAGTATATCCCATTAAAACAGTGTTTCTGTTTAACAAGTAAATCAGGTTGGGTGTGGTGGAATGTGCCCATAATCTGAACATGCAAAGACTGAGGCAAGAGGATCAGAGTTCTAAGGCCAGTTTCATTTATATAGTGAGTTTAAGGTCAGCCTAGGCTGCATGATGTTTTGTCTGGAACTTCTAATCTACAACCAGCTAGAGAATCCATTTTGCAAGAACTAACATCTAGGAGGTTTACACATTTTAATCCAGAAAGAGAGTAAACATGAGAATTTACTAGAAATATGAGCAAGAAAATCAGACTGGGAACTAATTTCACAAACCAACTACACAACATGTTCAGACTCCTCTCATTCACGCACACACACACACACACACATACACACATACACACACACACACACATACACACACACACACACATACACACACACATACATACACACACACACACACACACACACACACACACACCAAACGATTCACACCTGTGCAGAAAGGTCAGACATCCACAGCTCCTTGCAGTATAAGAAAACTAATGAATCAGCATGTAAAATTCCATAAATAAGTCTTAAATTCAGAATAGATTCTTCTCATTTTGATATGATACTAGAAACACACACACACACACACACACACACACCCATAGCTCTGGAAGTTTCAAGAAGAATTGGAAAGAGGACATGGCAGAGATTCATGAAAAGAAAGGACAGCTGAAGTTTCTAGAAAAAGCCTCAGGAACTGGGGAAATGGATGAGAAAGGGAAGGGTACTTTCAGCTCTTGTAGAGGACCTGGGTTTGTTTCCCAGCACCCTGCATGGCAGGCAGGTAACAACCTGTTATTTCCATCCCAGGGGATCTGGCGCCCTCTACTGGCTTCTACAGGTTGGCAGGCATGCAAGTGGTGTGCAGATAAGCATGCAGGTAAAATACAATGAATACATATTTATAAAGAACATCAGCAGTTGTATGGACTTTAGCACTTGATATCAATACCCCCTTCTACTGTTCAGTTGATATATTTCACATTGAAGTCCTGATTTATAAAATATAAATACTTCTAGCCATGCTTTTATCCCTTCCCTTGAGTCTATTTTGTATTCCCTCAAATTAAGATTCTAAATATATTTGTATGTTTTAAATTACTTAATACCAACTTCATCTCAATTAAGTTGTAAAACCAGTTGTGGAGGCTGGAGAGATGGCTCAGTGCTTAGTGATACTGATCTTGTAGAAGTCCAAGATGAGTTCCCAGTGCCAGCATCAAGCATTTCACAGCCATGTCTAGAACTCCAGGAGACCCAGAGCCTTCTTCTGGACTCCAAAGGTACCTATATCTATATGGGTATATGTGCACACATACATAATTAAAAGTGAAATAAATCTCTAGGAGAAATCAGTTTATGTGGTCATCATGCTGGTCCAGAATGAAGCTGTGAAAATGGTGGGCTGGCCTACACAGGAGAGCTCAGGCCAGAGAATCCCTTTGTGCCACAATAGTATCAGAAGTCATTTCAGCAGTTACAAAAGAACACATTGTCACAACGTCATTGGGAGGAAGGGGATCACATCTACAACTCAAATGGAAAGAAACAGCTTTTTTTCCAAGTACTGATAATTGCTTTTATTAAGTAGTCTTTAGCAATGCTCTAGTCTATTATCCTTCTTAGGCTGTAGGGACAACTCTATGGCATATTAGTGACTTTATCCCACCCGTCTGTCTCACTGTGTGCATAGTCAAAATACTGGAGTCATTTCATCATAAGCATTTGATAAACACCATGCTCTATATTTTATATAAAAGTTAATTCAAAGAATTCGGGAAGCAAAACTGAAAACAATGAACTCATAGGCTCCTTAAACAAAGGGGGTAAACTTTTATTCAATAGACCAAAGGCTATTAGAAGGCCTACTTAGAAGCCATTTAAGTTTTAAGGTTTCACACTGTTTAATCTGACTTTAACAAACTCATTATCATTATTTATTGCTACTGCTACTGCCTCCATCACCATCACTTTCCTTTTTGAAACACGGTCTCACTGTCTAGATCGGGTGGCTTAGAATCCCTATATCCACGAAGCTGGCCTCAAAGTCACAGAAACCTCCCTGCCCTGGTCCACCCCTGCCCCACCCTAAGATTAAAGGTGTGCCAAACTCATTATTTTTAAGATAAATAGAAATGAAAAAAACATGATAGTCCCTTCTACAAATGTCCTTCTGCCAGGACAGCTGCACAGGAACAATGGATAGAGTCCCCAAAGAGTAGTATTCCTCTCTAGTGAACATTCATCCTTCCATCAGGGTCGCCCTATGCTCCTGTACTACGTCCCTAGAGTGAGCTCTCCTTACACAATGTAATCATGCTGTTAGAAATCCGACACCAAGCCGGGCGTGGTGGCGCACTGGGGAGGCAGAGGCAGGCAGATTTCTGAGTTCGAGGCTAGCCTGGTCTACAAAGTGAGCTCCAGGACAGCCAGGGCTATACAGAGAAACCCTGTCTCGCAAAACAAACAAACAAACAAACAAATCCAACACCAGAAATTGCAGCGAATGCTACATCTAGTGATGGGTATCTTTGTGTCCTAAAGCAGCGACCCTTAAACTTCCTGCAGGGTGGGCCATTTCTTATATTATTTAATCTGTCACCTACTAATAGTTTTTGCAAAACACACTCAAAATGAATTGTTAGGATTTTTGTCTGTCTGTTTTTATTTCTCACTATTCGTGTATGTAAGTTTGTATGATGTGTGCATGTGAGTGTCAGGCTTGTGTCACCTCACATGCGTTGAGGTAAGAGAGGACATTCCTTGAGAGTTTCTCTTCTCCTACCATGGGATCCCTACTTTTAAAGACTTGCAAAATATAAGCCTGTTATCAAATTCCACAGATGAAACCATTCGCTTGAGTTTCTTTTTTAAAAGTAGCTCACAGCGCAGTGAGTTCCATTGCACCTCTTTATATCTGTCTCTTTATATCTTTTAAACCTGTCATTTTGTTTTGTTCTTATTTGTCCCTCTTCTCGACTGTCACTCCGTGTCGCTACCCCGCCTTGCACGTGCTGCCCCACACCGTCCCTCGAAGAGCTCATTCTTTCAAATTTCTGAAATGACATTTATAGCCCTTCCTCCCAAATGCAATCCTTATCTGGCCAGCAAGCACCAAGCACCTGTGGGGGGCATTGGTGTGGAGTCACAGGGTTCATATTTTGGGGCCCTGCTGAGCGTCAAACTCAAGACCCGGGTCCTCTACACTGAG
>NC_034611.1:4759544-4770652 GCF_900095145.1 Mus pahari | reverse complement strand
GCCACTCCCCCTTGGACTGGCATTGGCTCTCTACCGCTGAGCCACTCCCCCTTGGACTGGCATTGGCTCTCTACCGCTGAGCCACTCCCCCTTGGGCTGGCATTGGCTCTCTACCGCTGAGCCACTCCTCCTTGGACTGGCATTGGCTCTCTACCGCTGAGTCACTCCCCTTTGGGCCCACACTTGGCAGAGCACCTGGCTGAAATACCATGCAAGGATTCATTTAAGAGATATACTTTACCTCTGACATTCTTTCCAAAGCCCATTGAAGAAACTTTTTTGTTCATTTGCTCACTTGTGTTTGATTTCTCCTTGATGATGTCATCGTCGATAACGACATCGGCAGAAAATTTTTTCTTTTTCTTGTGTCGAGGTGGAAGCTTTTTTGGAAAAGTAAACATTGGGAATATCACAAGAAACATTGCAATGGCACAAAGAAGGAATCCACTCCACCTAAAAAATTGGGAAATGTCAGTTGTATTTATGGCTTCAGTTTGGGAGTAAGAACAAATCAGAGAATGAGGTTTGACAGGATAAAAGTGCAGAGAAACATTTTACCTTCATCAACTGTAACACAGAAGAGAACTGAACAAACTGAGAAAATAAAGGTAACTTGCCTTTCTGTGGTATGAATGGAAGATTCATAATTTTACTAGGACTATAGTGACTAATATACTCAACAACTTGATTGAGATGTCATTTAAGAAGCCTGAACAGCTATGGATCTGCTGATACAGTTATTTCTGCTACAGTATGCATTTCATAATAGTTTTTGTTTTATTTTGTTTTCCTTTGTTTAAGCCTGAGTCTCATGTAGCCCAAACTAGCCTCAATTGATTATTATTTCAGGGTGACCTTGACTATATTATCTGCCTTCCTCTGCCTCCCAAGTGCTAGGATGACAGGCTTGAGCCACCACACCCGGCTACAGTAGATTTATTAGAACAACAAGAGACTGTTTCACATGCTTTGAGGAGCAATATACACCACCACCCATTTTTTTTGAAACAAGGTATCTCTGTGTAGCCCATGCTGTGTTAGAATTCACTTTGTAGACCAGGCTGGCCTCAAACTCACAGAGACCTGCCTGCCTCTGCCTCTGCCTCCTGGGTGCCAGACTCAGCCCCCCTATTTTTTTCTTAAAAGAAAACAAATAGCTCATGTCAAATGTGGTTTGTTTTTCTGTCTTTTTGACGTTGGTGATTGAAGCTATGCCCCCAACTCTATGTCCAGTGTGCATTTCTTATTGCTGATGGGGTTCAAATACTTTGCAAGTCCTTAAGCACACATTGCTCACCCCCACTTACTGTGTCCGGACATTAAGACATTCAGAGTTCACCGTTTTACACGAAGAACTTAAAACTACCATATGCCAGAGATGTAAGAAACAACCTCCCAGGAAGACAACACAGTATAGAACTGAACTTGCATCTCATTTTGTGGTTTGCGTGCCAGAGAGCTACCTAGGGGGTGTATAATCGCCAATCTAGTGCTTGGGACAGGTTAGGAATTCAAACTTTTGCTCAATACTTAAACTGAAAGAAATAGGTTTTAAATGGGTGGTGGGTATCAGTGTTGGGAAACATAGTCAGGTCAACATGGCTCCTTCAGAACCTGGCTGCTTACAGGACCTCATCAGTCACTGCCCACGGCACATCTCACTTGCCCTCTGGCCTTTGAGTTCCCCAAGCTTCTCCATTGTCTACCTCACATCCTCTGTCCTCAAGAAGGACGTCCTCAGGGCAGTCATGAGTTGTGGCTTAGATACATCTGGGGTTGGACCCTGTCTTCACCGCATTAACTAAGGAATTTCATCTGGGGAACTGCCTCCATCAGACTGGTGTGTGGGCACGTCTGTGGCCATTTTCTTGATAAACGATGGCTGTGGGAGGTTCCAGCCCAACTGCTCAGGGTTTCCACCCTTGGACGTGGCCCCGAGTTAGTGAGGGAACGATTTTACTTTTCCCAGTTGATTTTCTCATCTGAAAAGAAGGTTTAGAAATGCTTTTGAGAGTCGTCCAATTTCAGTAAGATGGTGCTTCTAACAGACCTAGTGAAGTGCCCAGCCCAGCCCAGCAGGTGCCGTACTGCAGCAGCTTTGGTTTTGTTTACAGTGTAGATATGGTCTCAGACCAGATTCCCAGCCTTCCCCTAGCCTGGGATGATGTGAAAGTTCATGCAACCATTCAAGGTACTTGTGTTTTTAAAACCTGAGGTGTTTATTTAATACTAATGTGTTGTGATATGGCAGTAGTGGCCATGTGTGGAGGTCAGAGGACAACTTTGTGGCAACCGTCCTCGTCTTCAACCTTTATATAGGTTCCCAGGAGTGAACTCAGGTCATCAGGCTTGCACATCAAGCGCCTTTACCCACTGAGCTATTTGCCAATCCTTGAGATACAGTCTCACGGCCCAGAGGAAGGGAAGAATTACAGCAAGAAAATACAAATGGGAGAGCTTGGGGTCAACTAGAAGCAAAGTAGACCAGCTTGTGTTCTTCAGTGGCCTCAAAAAACAACCGTGTAAAGCATGTGACAATGACAGCCTCTGAGCACACAGCTGAAGGGGACACTGGGGGAAGTCATGACAGGAGAAGATGCAGCATGTGCTGGAAGAAGACACCTCCATAGCAGTTAACACTGAAGGGCCCAGATAGCCAATCCTTCTCACAGGCCTAGCCAAACTGCCACAGGTGGGCAGTAGACTGGCAAACAGCTCCGCTCCTGTCGCTTCCTTAACCCAGCACTCCACACAGAGAGGCATTACTCAGGTAATTCAACTCCCTGGATATTACTTGCCTGACCTATAAAATGGGCATGATGTTAAAAGGCTTAAACGAATATGTGTGTAAACCCTGATACACAGTGTCTAATAAATACCAGCACAATGTCTCTCTTCACTCCTTCAGCCTCTATTCAATGAAAACTTATCTTTGGTTCTAAGTAGTTCATTCAATGAGAAATCTATTACCAGCAAGACTACCAAGTTGGAGACAGGGGGACGCTCTAATTCATTTTTTAAAACACTCAGATAGTTCTAAACTGACCGTCATTCATAGAATTAAGATTAAACCGTCAAGCTGGTAGATAAAATTATCTGACTGTTGCCATTCAAAGCAATGAGGATGCCTTGGTCTGGTGCTGCAGGTCCATAATCCCAGCTACTCAGAAGGCTGAGGCAGGAGGACTGCAAATTCAAGGCCAGCCTTAGCTACAAGTGAGTCAAGGTCAGCCCAAGCAGCTTGGTGAGACTGGGAGTGAAAATAAAAAGGTTAAAGAGAGCCAGCGTGGTGGCGCATGCCTTTAATCCTAGCACTCGGGAGGCAGAGGCAGGCAGATTTCTGAGTTCGAGGCCAGTCTGGTTTACAAAGTGAGTTCCGGAACAGCCAGGGCTATACAGAGAAACCCTGTCTCGGAAAAAAAAAAAAAAAAAAAAAAAAGGTAAAAGAGACGACTGGGAATGTATCAAAGGGACAGAGAGCTTGCTGGGTTTGCCCAAGACCCTGCATCCAACCCCCTACTGAACTGCAAAAAAAAACCAAAAACACCTACTGAAGGCCAGGACATACAGAAAAGCCAAAACAGGAGGAATGGAGAGCTCTCCACAGTCAACTCATTCCTCACAACCCTAAACCTAGGCACAGAGACGCAATTTCCCGAAATCCACACCACTCTTAGGCGCACACTAGAGGAATTAAACTTGAGGGTCTGTGCTCCACAGTCTGCGCCATCAGCTGAATAGATGCCTGATGAACACTGGTAAATGACAGCATCAGGCGCGGGGCAGACTAAGGTTCCTGCGGTCCTTCCTCCCCTCACCCTTCTGTTCCTGCATCTGTCTTTCCCTCCCTGAGTTCCCGTCCTACTGTGCTGGCCTCAGGATATCTAAGTAAGATACAGGGTGTACACTGGACATTCATAAGTATAGTTTAGGAATCTGTTTTCTAACAATGAAAAACAATTTCTACTCTGACTCATTCCAGAACTGCAATGAAAACAGCTCAGATCAAAATCTTCACTCTCTGCCTAGACCTCAAAGTCCTTGCCATTTCCCCACTGCTGGCAAGGGCGTCCCTCCTGTATGACTCAAACGCTCTGCAGGCCAAGTTCACGTGGGTCTTAGTCCATCTACAGTCAATCAAGTCTGGAACATCACTGTGTAGCAGGACTCTCAAAGTCTAGCAAGTGAGAAAGCACCTAAATGTATAGCACATATGGGGAGAACTGTTTCCAAAAAGAAAATATCGGCTCAGAGTGGAGAAGTGGAAAGGTAGGGCTGCACATCTGAGCCCGAGAGGACAGGCTCAGGGGACAGACACACACAGATCTGAGCCCAAGAAGACAGGCACACACTCCAAAACTTTTTGTCATTTCCATATTAACCACTGTCACCAGGAGAGAAGGACTCTCAACTGTGGAACGCCTCCATCGGATTGGTGTGTGGGCAAGTCTTTGGGCATCTTCCCTCTTAATGATGGATGTGAGAGGACCTAACCCACTGCGGGTAGTTCCATCCCTAGGCAGGTGGCCCTGAGTTAGGTAAGGATGCAAGCTGAGCAAGCCATGAAAATCATATCAGCAAGCATCATCCCTTCATGGTTTCTGCTTCAAGCTCCCGCCTTAAGGGTTTCTGCCTCAGCTCCCCTCAACAATGAACTGACTATATGCTGCAAACTGACATAAATCCTTTCTTCCTCAAATTAGGGTTGGTCAGTGTTTTATTACAGCCACAAAAACCTAAGTAGAACAGACAGTATCTTTTTTCTCTACAGCACAGAAGAGGTATTGGGACATGGGGTTAAAACCGTCTTCCCGGAAAGTCCTCTCTGGGTCAAGACACTCCCTTTGGACACAAGTGACCCAAATGCCTCTGTGTTAGCTTCCTGGTGCTGCTCTGACCAACTATCACACATGGAGTGACTCACACAACAAGTGGATCAGTCCCAACAACGTGCTGGATCAGCTCTTGGTTCTGCACCTTGGGTGTCTACTGCACAGCCCCCGTGAAAGTGTACGCTAAAGAACTCATCTTCCCTCCCTAACTTGCCGTGCCTACAATTCTTTTGTTCACAGCCCTTCATCCATCTTCAAAGTGAACTGCCAGGATCTCCTCTTTAATCAACAGAAGTCCTGAATCTGGCCATCTCCCTCCCCCTTCACCAAAGATACCCCCCCACACACAAAATCCTTAATGTGACCTTCCCTCTTCAAAGTCCCCTCACCACATAAGGTCCCATATTCCTAAGCTCTGGGAATAAGAACATGGCTATTTGTAGGGGAAATTATTCTCCCTATCATCTATTGCAGGTAATGCCTACCTTTCCCCTTTTTGCTGGGGAAATTGTAAATGCAGAGTAGTAGTGACTGACCATCTCTACTAAGAAGTGAAATAGAAAATGTGGGAAATGACGGGCGTGGTGGCGCACGCCTTTAATCCCAGCACTTGGGAGGCAGAGGCAGGCGGATTTCTGAGTTCGAGGCTAGTCTGGTTTACAGAGTGAGTTCCAGGACAGCCAGGGCTATACAGAGAAACCCTGTCTCGAAAAACCAAAAGAAGAAGAAGAAGAAGAAGAAGGAGAAGAAGAAGGAGAAGGAGAAGGAGAAGGAGAAGGAGAAGGAGAAGGAGAAGAAAAGAAAAGAAAAGAAAAGAAAAGAAAAGAAAAGAAAAGAAAAGAAAAGAAAAGAAAAGAAAAGAAAATGTGGAAAACACTCACCAGTTTCCGATGAAGCGAGGGTCACTCTGGTCAAGGTGAACAGGATTTCTGGGATCCACATAAAATCCAATGAGAAGCCCACCTAGTAAGTACCCTACTGCAGGGCCGAGTGCTCCCATGACATACATGATGGCTGGGGAGACAGAGGGGAAGGGGACAGATAGCAACGTTACACAAGACCGTCTATGACACAAATGTGTTCTGTGGCTGTCTTCTGAAACACTCATGCTGAGACTGAGCTTCAAAGTTTTCCCTTTACTGCAGTGCCCCCTCTTGCTTCTGCATCAGAGTCACTCAAACAAGCTTGCAGCTGCTTCTGCTTTGGCTTTTAATATGAGTATCTAGGCTGCGCTCTAGAACCACTCAGTTAAAATTTCTCTTTTTATTAGCATACGTTGATTGTGTCTAATAATGTGTTTTCATCATGGCATTGTCACACTTATGTGTGACATAATATTCACACCCTTCACGCCAATCCCTTTCCTCTTCCCACGTGTCTCTCCTCTGCTCTCTTGTCCTTAATTTTTTTATGAATTAGTAAGTTTCATCACGGCTGCTTACAGGGTCCTGGGCAAGAGATTTAAATTCAATTTTTGAAATTAGAGAGCCAGGCTAGTTAATGAGGCTATATTGACTAACCAAAGGAAAGAAGAGGAGAGGAGAGGAGAGGAGAGGAGAGGAGAGGAGAGGAAGCGTTCTCCAAAAGAAAAACAGTTGGTCACAGCTGGAACATTCTAACAAGATGACAAATCTGGGGACAGAATTGCTCTGAAAGCTGGATTCAGTTGAACTGGCAGGCAACGGTCAGCCACTGTTCAAGTGCCCACCACCTACTAATGTTTTACTAACTACCATTTTAGAATGCATTTGGTTCATTGCTAATTGAGGAAACTTTCTTTAAAAAAGAGTAAATATCCCTAAATGACATCATTCAGAAGGTCTATGTGGAAACCATCAACCACTGATGGACCAGAAAATAATTTGTTAAAACATGTCTAAAGAGTTGGGTGAGGATGGCTCACAGCACACAGGTCTGAAAGGCTGTCCCTGGATTCAAAAAAAAAAAAAAAAAAAAAAAAACAACGAAGTTATTAGCATTACTTCACTAGGTTTTTGAGACAGGAGGTACCCCAGGCTAGTCCTGATCTTAGGCTCCTTTTGCATTAGGCTCCAGGTTATAAAGGCACAGGTACACACACATGCCACCATTTCTGCCTCTGCTTCATTTATCCACATTTCTATTTTCACTTCTCTAATTTAAAATTCTGAAATGCCAAATTGGAAATCTTGAGGTGGGATACGGAATTCCTTGAAGGTCATTGAGAACTCCTGACCCATTTTCATCTACTAAACTCCATCTTTGGGGGGGGGGGAGGCAGATCCATAGGCATCTTCAAGTCACTGCTGCATGCAAGGCATGAATAAGACACTGGTGGTCAGCCTTCCTCATTATACCTCTGTCTTTCATTTGTTTAAGCACCTAGCCTTCAACAGCACAGAGTTACCAGAAAATGATCAGCATGGCTTCACTTGGCTTCATTGTCTATACCTGAATAAATGTTGATCCTGTCTACTCCTAGAATCACGGACAAGGCCAAGACTGCAATTTAATCCTGTCGCTCACCCTTCACACCGTTACAAATATAAGTCACAGTGCTCGTTTTACCGAATTGCCCACCACTCCAGTGCAACTGTGCTTCCATGGCCCATGGAAGTCCAGAATAGAGGTAGGCCTCATATAAGTGGTGCCCTTCCAGAATTACGTTTCTCTTGTGTACAATTAGGACTGTGACAAACACCATGGTAACCTCTCTGTTTACAGCCTCCTTTGTTAACCAAAAATAGAAAGCATTTCTTTAAGGTATAGGTATTCCTGTATGCACAGGAAGATAAAATTAAGGCTTACAATGCTGAGCAATTCTGGCATGGAAGAAGCTGTCTTACTCACATAGTTCTGGAAGGGGTACTGGGGTCCTGCTGTTTACACCTGGGGACAATGACGTGGGTATATGAAGAAGAGCATGCAACCCCACACAACTACCCAGCAGATGAGAGTCCATCAGACAAGAGTCACCAGAATTCCTGACAGCAGTTAGCTGTCCAGCCATAAGTCACCGTGTGGGATATGGGGGACTGAATGGCCCAAGCACAATCAAAAAGATTCCAGTATCATGTTGGCCTACAGAGGAAGGCCTATGGAAGCCTTTCTGGCTTCATACAATAGTATGGAATAAGTCACTCCTTTAGCTGTGTCCTCTTTGAGAAGGCAGGACATTGAAAAGGTAAATATGACTGACAAAGGGTCTCCCAGGAAGAAACACATAAATCTAAGATTCATGGTGCATTAACTAGATGGGACATCAACAGTGTGTGGAGGGGAGAAAGGATCTGTTGTAGTAAATCAAGGAAGAAGGTCTTGTGAAAGGATGACAAGGCATACGCCTCTCAGGATGTAATCAGAGCCATTCGCATGGGCAAAGCTATAAGTCTAGAAGTGTGTTCAGGAAGCTGCAAGTTTTTGTGGTACTTTATTTGTGGTACAACTGAAAATACCTAGAAGATCTGAGAATATGTGGATTGAAAACTATGGTAAGTTCATACACTAGAATACTGCTCATCAGTCTTAAAAATAAATTAAAGATACATGCTAAAACATGGAGACATTTCAAAATCTCAAACACATGATGGAGACCTGCCTATTGGGCCTCATCCTTAGGCCTCAGTGCACTAGCAACTGGGTGAGAGCAAATGGACAGATCCACTCCCGAGGGCAGTGAGAGCTGCCGGTGCCAGCAGTAGTTTCTTCCGCTGGGCAGTGTCCTGTGGAAATTTTGACTGTGGAGGAGAAAGTCACTTTCTCTGGTCAATGGAAGGTAGATGCCAGCACCTAGGTTGGGGAGTCAGTCATAGTCCATGGCGTTTCCATCTTTCCCTGCTTTGCTGTCTCTCTGTGAATTCTGAGAACCCAGGGTATCGTATGGCTGGCAGAGATCTCTCTGTTCAACTCATTCCTGCCGTGTCCAGAGCCTGAGCACTCAAGAGCACTGTCCCTTTCCCCCGCATTCTGCTTGTCTGTGGGCAGAATTCACTGAGGAAACCACTACCCTCAGCTAGGGTGGACAACATTTTTTCCTGTCTACTGGGTCTGTAAGGCCTCATCTTCCAGTCAAAGCAAGCCCATTTCCCTTTGGCACACACCCACGGCTCATCTATCTGACCTTCCCAGCCTGTTCTCCATTGGACCATGTCCCACGTGATTCATTGATAGCAGGTGACCAAACCAGGCCAGTCAGATGCTGTTCTCAGCCCAAAGATTCCCTCCATGCCCATATGGCCCAGTCCCAGACTTCTCTGGAACTCTACTCAAACACCACTCTACAGAGCAGCCATGGGTCCCCGTAGGGTCTTTGTAGGGGGAGATTCCCTAATCGCTGGGTGAAGATATAGAGGCGGATTTTCCTGGTCCCAGGAGGAAGAGGAGGAGGAGACAAGATTGAGAAAGGCTTTTCAGACAGACTGTGGAGTGGAGAAGAGGGACACCATGTAAGCCTGGGGGCTATTAGATCCAATGCTGGCCTCTGTCACTGGATGAGTTCTAATATAGAATAGCTGATGAGCTTAGGACAATAGATTCCAAGCCCAGTAGTTGTGTCATTTGGCTGATTTTAAAGTATTAAGATTGCCTGGAGTTTTCCATTCATGACTATTCAGGTGGGCAAGAGAGAAGATATGACCGGGGAGCAATCACTGGTGGTTGGCAGAGCCAACGTGGGGGTGGCCTGTCTGCAGAGCAGGAGCAATAGCTCCAGGCCATCTCAAGAGGGACGGGTGTTGGGCAGCTTAGCAAGCTAGTCGTGGGGGGCTGGGAGAGACAGTCATTTCTGGTACCAGGCAAAGAGCAAGCAGAGACTGGGAGAGCTAGCTGTGCGGTGGTCATTAGAGCCCGGTGTAACTAGCTGTGAGAGATTGAGAAAGTTTGGGCAGAGCTCTGGGGGAAAAGCAAGAGTGGATTATACAATTACACACAACAGGTCTACACACAGAGTCTAACACCGCTCGTCGCTACTCCCTATTGCTCTGCTATCCCAGGTTTTTTGTTATTCCAGACGAATTTGCAAATCGCCCTTTCTAGCTCAGTGAAGAATTGAGTTGGAATTTTTGATGGGGATTGCATTGAATCTGTAGATTGTAGATCTTTGACAAGGGAGCTAAAACCATCCAGTGGGGGGAAAAAAAAAAGACAGCCTTTTCAACACATGGTGCTGGCACGACTGGCGGCTATCATGTAGAAGAACGAGAATCGATCCATTCTTATCTCCTTGTCCAAAGCTCAAGTCTAAGTGGATCAAGGAAACTCCACATAAAACCAGAGACACTGAAATGTATAGAGGAGAAAGTGGGGGAAAGCCTTGAAGATATGGGTACAGGGGGGGAAATTCCCGAACTTTATCTTTTACTTATCAGTGTACATCTAAGCTAACCCCCGCCCCCAGCATCTCTCTACCTCCCCACGGAACCAGGACTTACCTTCTCGGCTACCCCAAGGGACTGACACTAACGTCGGGAACTGAGACACACAATGGATTAGCTATAAACGTGAGTTGCGTCCAGGCTCAGAATCTGGGCTTGCACCTAAAACAGTGCCATGGACTTGTGTTCTATATACAAGCTCCAGGTCCTCAAATGCCTATTGAAGTTGACATGGGACACAGCGATGGATGGGCACGCGCTTAGTGATGATGGATATGTGCTTAGTGACACAGCTACTGAAGATAAGACGCATGAAGAGCAATCCACACTTCTCTGCAATATCCCAACTCGCATTCCGACTGGAAGACTGCCAGCAGACGCCATTGGACCAGAGCACCAGGTTTAAAGAAAATATTCCTTCCCTCATTCCTTCCACTCACCAGTACAGGGATAAGGGCTCTTTATTCTCAGTTATTTTGAGAAATGATTTTTCTTTTCCTTTTAGAAGATCCAATTACTTTGACACAGACCTGACAGCAAAAGACCAGCTGCCACAGCAGTCAGGAAACAGTCTGTCACCTGCTAAGGCACCCAGGGAGCATCTGAGGTCATGATGGAGAGGGGCATGGGCCTTAAATAGATCCCTCGCTCTTCCTCCTAGCGGCAACCACTGATTTGCATTAAGAATTGTCCCATACTCATTTCTCCTACTGGGTCACCCTATCCAGCCATGACATGAGGGGAGGTGCCAAGTCTTATTGTAACTTGTTATGCCCTGTTTGGTTGATATCTCTGAGAGGTCTGCCCTTTTCTGAAGGAAAACAGAGGTGTGGATGGAGGGGGTGGGAGAGACTAGGGGAAAGGGACTGGGAAAAGAGGAGGGAGGGGGAACTGTGGTCAGGATGTAATATATGAAATAGGGAGG
>NC_034611.1:4744939-4759464 GCF_900095145.1 Mus pahari | reverse complement strand
GAGAGAGAGAGAGAGAGAGAGAGAGAGAGAGAGAGAGAGAGAGAGAGAGAGAGAGACTAACCCTCCAAGGGCCGTATCTAGGTCAACTGCCACACGAGCACAGATCCAGGACATTGAGTTGGTCCACTCCAAAATTTACACCATCTGTGAACCATTAGGACCCATGAAAGGGCCAGTCCTACCCAACCAAAACTGCAGAATCCCCATGACACAGGGCAACAATAGGATCATCAGGAGGAGTCCAGGTGAGGATCCAATATTGATGGTGTCACAGAATCCAGAGACCTCTGATTCTTGAACCAGATTCTTGAACCAGACTGCAATGAACACGTGCAAATAAAGATGTGTGGACAGAGGGGTATACAGTGGAACATTGTGTGGCACACTACAGCTTCCAACAATGAAATATTTTGTAAGCTTAGTTTTGGGTTTTGTTGTTGTTTATTTTGTAAGGGTGTGTGTGTGTTTGTGTGTGTGTGTGTGTGTGTGTGTGTGTGTGTGTGTTTATTTTGGGGGTCAGGTTGCAAGGGCAAAGGATAGACATGAGGGGATGGGGAGATAAGTGAGACATGTTAAAAAAAAACAACTGCATTTCCATATACACACAATGATTAGGAGTTCAAAACAGTACCGTGAACAAAAGATATAAACATGCAAAGTATATTGACAAATATGTGTGTGTACATATATAATGATACACACACACACATATATAATGATACCTGTGTGTGTGTGTGTGTGTGTGTGTGTGTGTGTGTGTACAGACATATACGTGGAGGGAGTGATGAAATGGTTTGATGGGTGAAGTTGCATTCTATACAAGCCTGATGACCTGAACTCTAGTCCCTGGAACCCACATGAAAAGGTCAGCTGCAGCGGCATGCGTTTGTAATCCCAGCACCCTGCAGTGAGGTCGGACACAGAGGAAGAAGCCTGGAGACCTGTGATCTGGTGTGAGTTACACAGCAAGCAGAAAGCAGAGATGTCCTGCTCAAAACCAAGGTGGAAGGAGAGAAACAACTTCTGAAAGCTGACCTTTGATCTCCATGCGCCTACACTGAGACACACACATCACACATGCTAATACTGCTAATAATGGATCTATAAGTACAGACACACATGTAATATAAAGATAAAATATTTGCAACATCTTTTTGTTGTAATGTGAAAACTGTTCAAACAATTTAAAGACTCGGTCGAGTGGAAAAGATGTACAACTTACTCACACGGCTTGGAAAGTTCAGTGTTAGTAAGTCATCGACTCTCTGAAAGTTGGTGTGTCAATGCAATGTGACTCCAATCAAAATCCTAACAGGGTTTTGCAGGAACTCCCAAGCTCCAGCAATTCAAGTGGAGAACATAGACATTTCAAGACTTGTAATTGTCACTCTTGGGCCGGTGGGATGCTGGCCCACATCAAGACAGATAAAACAATGGAAAATAAAACACAGAGGCTGACCAACACAATCATGTATATAACTGGCTTTTGACCAAGGCACAAACATAGTGCACTGCAAAGGACAGACAGCATTCTCAAGAAACAGTACTGAAGGCAACAGATGGGCCCAGAAAGTCTAAAATGTCCTAAGTCTAGAAGATTGCCCTGGAAAATATATTTGAACAGACTTTACAAAGAAGACCTGTGTGTGGCAAATAAGAGCCTGGAGATGTTAGACTCTTCAGTCGGGAAGTGCACGTATATTACTTACTTTGCCATTGTATGAAAATACACTATAGTAAGGCAACTTACAGAAGAAGTGCTTACGGTCCCTGAGGGAATGTCCATGCAGCCTTGGAAAGCAGCCCACGGGCAGGGCAGAAAGCTGAGAGCTCACATCACCAAGCACAAGAACAAAGCAGAGAGAATGAATTGGAGGTGGGGAGAGTCTGCAACCCCTCAAAGCCCAGTGATGCCCGTCCTTCAGAAGTCTTCACCTCCATTCTGCGACCGAGTGGTCCTTATAAGCCTATAGGGGACTCTTCCTTTGAAACCCTACAACACATTAAAACTGCAATGAAACACCACCAAATACCTATTCAGACACTTAACTCCCAAGACAGTAAAGTCATCAGAATTCCCACACACTGATGGGAGGAATCTAAAATGGTACAGTTGTTCTAACATTTTGGTAGAGTCCTAATGAACTAAATATGTGCCTAATGGATGACATTAATTTTGACACAAGAGACAAAGGCATATGCACATGTATGTGCAGAATATACACACTTGATCCATAGTAGCTGAAACTAGAAAGAGCCTAAGAAGTGTCTACCTGAAAGGGAACGGAAACATTACATATTTTTTATTTTGCCAGAATGCTGATCATCAACACAAAGGAATAAATTAATGATACACAAAGGAATGAATTAATGATATGTATTAAAACCTAGATAAACTTCTAAGTAAGCAAAAGAAAGACATTTTAAAAACATAGCTTATGCCGGGCGGTGGTGACGCACGCCTTTAATCCCAGCACTTGGGAGGCAGAGGCAGGCGGATTTCTGAGATCGAGGCCAGCCTGGTCTACAAAGTGAGTTCCAAGACAGCCCGGGCTACACAGAGAAACCCTGTCTCAAAAAAAACCCAAAAAACCTTAGCTTACATGATTTGACATCTGAAATTCCAGATAACGCAAACCAGTGCCTAGTAATAAAGCAAATCTGCGGCTACCTGGTACCGTGTTAAAAGATGCATAATGAAGCCCTCACGACACTGGATGTGCTCAGAGATGATTTCGGTGAGCACGAGGGTGCCAAATCCTTTCAAACTGTATGTGTAATTATACAGTTTATTTTATCTCAAGTTTTAAAACTTTTTTTCTGTTTTCTTTCACTTGACTTATGTGTGAGTGTTTTTGACAATATGTATATCTGTGCACCACATAGGTACATTACCTGAGGAGACCAGAAAGGGACATCGGATTTCCTGGAACTAGACAGATCCAGTTATAGACAGCTGTGAGCCACCAAGTGGGTGCAGGGTTTTGAAGCTGGGTCCTCTGGAAGAGCAACCAGAGCCCTTAACTGTTTAGCCTTCCTTATTTTATGCCGGTTTTACTTTAGAAAGAATAAAACGAGTGTTCTAAAAGGAGATTCTGGTGAAGACGGCACAATTTTATAAATTCACACCCCTCTCTCCCCACTGAATTATGTACACAGTGTGGAATGAATTTTCTGGTATGTAAAGTAATTTTTTAAAAAGCTAGATGGAAATGCTCATTTGTTTTCAAGTTTGATATCTTGGCTATGACAAAGACACAGCCTTCACCTCAAGGCAATTAAGAGATGGGTTATTCAGAAGTCAAATGTAAGCACTTAACATTAATTTATGGTAAGGAACAAAGAAACTCATCGATCAAGACGCCTTTCAGATATACTGCTGCACACATATATGTGTAAGTGTAAGTGTATATGTATGTGTATGTATAGGGGACTTATAGCAAGATGGGGAGAGCTCTGCTATAGGCCTCGGGTGCTGTCTGACAAAACGCTATCCTTTTGATTAGTGGGAAACTAGGGCTTTGTTAAGTTAACATATTCCAAAAGGTTTCTTTTGGTCTTTTGAAATATGTGAGTCACAATAACATTCAGCAGGATTCTAGGCCAGCAGAGTAGCACAAGCAATGGCTATGATAAAGATAGCCCAAGAGTCATGGTAATTAGGCTCTGGAGCTGCAACATTCCAACTCCCCCTGCCCCCCATCACTGCAGTCTGGCCAGCCAAAGGGCCTTGCAGACAGCGTCTCTTCAGGAGTTCTCACTCACAGGCTGTACAATCTTAGTGGGATTTCTGGTGTATCCTTTATGACTTTTCATATTTTTAGCTTTTCAATTAAAAAAAAAAAAAAAAAAAAAAACAAAGACCCTGGAACTGTTTTCTTTTTCAGCCACGCGAAGTGCAGCAGCATCTCGGCGGCCTTGTGTAACCTGCAGCCTGGCAGAGGCGCCTGGCACACAGTGGGCACACATCTGCTCACTGGAAAGCAAGCAGACAGAATTTGGAAAGCAATCTTCCACGTTTCGATATCCACCTAGCAATCATGGGGACTTCTCTCAGGCCAAGCTATTACCCTAAAGCAGGAGCTGGCAGAGTGCCAGACAGATACAGTAGGTAGAATTGTATTGGATGCAGCTATACAAAGTTGGATTGAGATGCAGTATTCATTTGCATGCTGAGGTCCTGTTTTCACATCACAACAGTGGAACTGGGTAGCTGTGACACTAAAGGGTAGCCCACAAAATCTAAAACAGTTGGTGTCTGTCCTATTATAGGAAAAGTGTGCTGCCCTTTATGGGGAAGAGTAGCATTCATTGAGCATCTGTGATGTTCTCAATATTAACTAAGTTTGCACTCGCTGCTTCTTTTAAATTTTGCTTCCAATATACTTGTATATTGTGGTTATAACTCACAGAGGTTTGAGTGAACTTCCATTACATGCATTCCTCAAAAACAAAAACAAAAACGAAAACAAAAAAAAAACCACTTTTCTATTTTCAAAATGTTTTAAGACAAAGTCTCACTACATATAACCCTAGCTAGGGTGGAATTCAATATGTAGCTGAGACTGGCCGAGAATCACAGAAATAACCACTTGCTTCCATCTCCAGAGTATTGGGATTAAAGGGTTAATCCCCCACACCCTAACTTATTTGTTGTATTTGTAATAGGCAAGCTCGTGTAGAATAAGAAATTTGTACATGTGGCCAGGCATGGTGGTGTAAGACTAGAAGCCCAGAACTCGCTCGGGAAGGGGAAATACACAGAGAACAAGGCCAGCCTAGTGTGCATTGCAAGAGCCTGCCTCCAAAAGGAGTTATCATTGGAAAATGAAAGGCAAGTTACAGAAAAAGAAAATGCAGTTGTTAATTCAGTATTTATAGAAATAGCAATTTCTCTAACATTCAAACTTACAAGGGTATAAAGTTAAAGCAATATTTTAGTTGATCTAAATAACAGTTCATAAAGTATAATTTCTGTACAAGTCATATGATAACATAACCATTGTTCAGAGATCATGTTCAGGAATTCTACTACACACATCACTATGCTATCCAACACCTACAGCTTTTATGGAAAGAAATTATTTTTCCCAATTTAAAGATTTAAATGATCAGTTCCTGTCTGGGGATGTAACTCAGTTAGAGTGCTTGCCTCGCACACATGAAGCCGTGGTTCCAACCCCAGCACCACAGAAAACTGGGGCATGGTAATGAGTGCCCATGATCCCAGCACGAAAGAGATAGGGGCTGGATGATCAGAAGTTCAGAAGATCAAATCATGGTGCCAAGTCCTAGGGACCCGGAGGAGACAGCATACTGTAAGTGGTACAGCTTAAGAATTTGGACAACTTCTGTCCGGATTCCATCTAGGATCCAGTGCCTTCACACTACAAAGAAAGTGACAGAAATGTAATGGTAATCAGAGTACATGCATGCACGGCTGAAGAAAGTGTAAGTATAAATAGTTTTGGAACTGTAAACAGACAAATAATAAGAGCATCCTCAATGAAAAGGAAGCTCATCTCCCGTTTTATTACTAATTGGCTGTCACGGGAGGGCAGGAAAAGACACATTAACTGAAAAATGCATTCTAAGTATGTTGTGTGACATTTTCTCCAGTAATTACAGGGAAGACGGAGCAGCTCTCACCAGCTGTTTAATTTATCTCTTGGGAAGATTAAGCCACTGCCAGGAAGCACCTTCCAGGTAAACAGGTAGAGTGGCACAGCAGTCTCCGTGGGCACGTGAAGAAGCACCATCTCCATGGGAACACCTAAACACTAGTGGAGTGAGGTCATATAAGGTCATATGCAAATGTTGCTCCCTAAGTCTAGTAGTCAAAGTCTACAGCTATTCTAAGGACGCCAATATAATTCTAAAAGGTAATGCTGGACTTTTATAACTGTAAGATAATAAGACTAAATGTATCTTCTCAGTTAATCTTTAGAACAGCACATGCGAACAGTGCTTTAACTATTCCAAACTAAAGCATTTTCCTTTGTCAGGACTTCCCCTTGGTAGGATATAACATAAGAAAGATTATTTTTAAATGCAAATTTGCCTAGGCTAATACACCCATTTTCTTTTTTAGCATTTCCTAGTGATACAGTAAAGGAAATATGGCAAATGATCAAACTAATACCTGGGATTTTATTTTAAAGTAAAAGATAAGGGTAGGGAGATAGCTCTGCTGGGAGAGGGCTTGCCTAGCAGGTATGAAGTTTTGAATTCAATCCCCAAGTTCATTCTTGAACACACACAGTAAGTTTCCAGCCAGCCTAGGATATATGTCTCAAAAAATGTGATTAAAATTATATTCAGTATTCTAGGGTCAGTGTCCACTCCGCCCAATATTCAAGTGGTTCATAAGAACTCAGACTACCATATCAGATGTCCACGGAAGTCTAAGATGTCCACATAGGTCTCTTTGAGAGACTGGCTTCGTGATCCCAGAGAAGTTATTCAATCTCACTGATGTCCCTCCTGGTCTATTCATAGGGGATTATGATTTATCTGCTTCTGTTAGAAACAAAGTATTCTTTCTGTGTCACACGAAGGAACACACAAACAAAGCAACAGTGACCCGGTAAGACCATTCTTTTTGTAAAAAGGGTATGCTAGAACTCACATGAGGCTATTAATACTCGTTGGCCAACACAGTCCCCATCTTTTATCCCTGATGTTAGTGGTGAACTTGGTTACATCCTATTGGTGGGAGGTTGACTTCACAATCTAATATGATTGGCTAATTGGTGTAAAGGGAAAGGTTTAGAAAATATGAGTTAGTTGGGTCAACTACCTTAAATTTAAAGAGCAAAACCATTTCTCACACTTCTAACAGGTGCTGATGCAAGAAAATGAGATAACATGGATAGGGCCCTGAACACTCACTATGGGCTCAGGCAGTATCAGCTGGAACAATAATTGTTATTAGTATGACTTCTATTATCACCCCTAACTCCACAGTTACAGTCTGGGTCTGTAAACAATCTTGGAGTATTCTCAAAGCCATAAAAGAATGATGACAATCATGGTGATTTAAATAGGTGGCCCCCAAAGCCTCATGTGTTTGAATGGTTAGCCCAGAGGGAGTGGCACTACTAGAAGATGTGATCTTGTTGGAGGAAGTGTATCACTATGAGGGTGGACTTGGACGTCTCATACGTTCAAGTTATGTCTGGTGTGGCTCATTTTTGCCACCTGCAGATCAAGATGTAGAACACTGGGCTCCTCCACCACCATGCTGCCCGCACGATGCCATGCTTTCCACCATAATGATAATGGACTAAACCTCTGAACTATAAGCCAGCCCCAATTAAACGTTTTCCTTTATAAGAGTTACCATGGCCATGGTGTCTCTTCAGAGTAATAGAAACCCTAACTACGACATCATAAACAATGGCACATACACATTTCAGGGTCAAGTGTATTTCATCATTACCAAAAGCCGTGAATGTGGAAGTTACATATCTGAACGTCTAATAACCAGAATTATCAATTAATGAAAACATGCTACTTCCTAATCATTAGTCAATCAGCAGTTATACAACATATCTATGCTTTGTGTGGAGCGTTGTGCTCTGGTCATAACATGATGCCATTCTGACTGTGCTCCTGTTACCATAGCAACTGACTAGGATAATAGAGTAGTAGCTGAGTCTTTGATAACAGTAATAGAGCTATAGGCTCTCCCTTGGGAAAGTCTGGAGACCCTGCCTGGGATTCCAGCTACTGCTTCCCCCACCCCACTGCAAAGGATCCTGGAAATACAAGTAGGCTGATTAAAAGCGGGATTCCATGAGGCAGATTCCTTACAACCACAGTCTCTAAAGGGGGGAGACTTTACCATGGCATGTTTCTGTATGTAATCCCTCACCCATGATATGTCAGAAAAACCAAAAAAACTCACGGAGAAATTTGGCTTAAAAAATGTTTTTTGGGGGCTGTTGTCGGAGCCCATCTTGGGTGAAACGTTAATGTAGCGCTGTGTCAAACATCTGTGTGACAAAGAAAGTCATGCTTTCTCGTAAAAAAGAACTTGTGGTCTATTTACGCATCAACACATATTTGTAATCTAAAAGCAGGCAGTTCCATCCTTGGGCTACTCAAGAGGAACGAACACATGTACTGACATGATTATTAACAGGGACCGTCGCAGTGGCCGTCAGGGAGAGTAGAGTTACGTAACGACCGATGGAAACTATTGCAGGTGATAGACATTTGCCAGAACACACCAACTGTAGCTTTAAGGCTGAAAAGCCCTGCTATATATTAAAAAAAAAAAAAATCACTCCTCAGTTCATTGATGCAAACACTATGATGCAATGATTAGGTTTCACTGTCAACTGGCTCTGAAATCACCTCGGAGATACACTCCTGTGCATATCTATGAGGGCATTTCCAGAGAGGTCTAATTGATGAGGGATGACCCACCCCTAGTGTGGGTGATATTATCCCATGGCCTGGGGTCTCATTCAGGGAAACTGAGGAGACAAGATGAGCACCAGAGTTCATCCTACTTTGCTCTCTGACAGTCCACACGCGACCCCACCCTCCTGATTCTATGTTCTTCATGCTGCTGCTAAAGTCCAATAGATTCTTTCTGAGGTAATTTTGGTCAAATTTTTGTCACAGCAACAAGAAAAGCAACAAATGTATAAAATTGTTGATGAGGAGTAAGGCTACTTCTGTGGTCGATCTGATTGTGGCATGCCTGGGTCTGTGGAGTTGGTTTGCAAGAAGATTCTGGTAGAGTTTTTGAAACTGTGGACTAGAGAGGAGCCAGCATGCTGTGAGTAGGGTTCCAGTGGTCATTCAGGTGGGATTTGGGAAGTCTAGAGAAATTGAGACAGAGGAAGACCAGGTTTTGAGATTTCAGAGGCAGCCAGGACTATCAGGAGCTGAACTGGAAGCAGCCCATGCTACATTCTGCCAAAGAATGTGACTGTGATCTTCTTGTGCTCTGAAAACCTGAGCAAGGCCGAATTCAAAAGCAATGCACTAAGTAGTTTGGCAGAATAGATTTCAGAGCATGCTTGGGTTGTGACATTTTTATCCTTCGCTGCATTGTTGATGTTAATAATGAGAACTCAGAGAAGGAAGACATGAAAAATGTGTAGCTTGGCAAGGTGTGCAAGCAAGTTTAAAAATGCAAACAAGGCAGATGTGTGAGAGCAGCTGTAACTATTAAAAACAAATAAAACACACAGTGCTGTTAGAAATACACTCTTCACTGAGACAACAGCAAAGAGAAAGACCCCATTCAATGAAGGTAGAACTTTCTTCTTCTTCTTCTTCTTCTTCTTCTTCTTCTTCTTCTTCTTCTTCTTCTTCTTCTTCTTCTTCTTCTTCTTCTTCTTCTTCTTCTTTTTAAAGATATTTTCTTCATTTACATCTCAAATGCTATCCTGAAAGTCCCCTATACCTTCCCCCTACCCTGCTCCCCAACCCTCCCACTCCTGCTTCCTGGCCATGGCATTCCACTGTACTGGGGCTTATAATCTTTGCAAGACCAAGGGCCTCTCCTCCCAAATATGGCCGACTAGGCCATCCTCTGCTACAAATGCAACTAGAGACACAGCTCTGGGGGTACTGGTTAGTTAATATTGTTGTTCCTCCTATAGGGTTGCAGACCCCTTCAGCTCCTTTGGTACTTTCTCTAGCTCTTCCATTACAGGCCCTGTGTTCCATCCAATAGACTGTGAGCATCCACTTCTGTATTTGCCAGGCACTTCCATAGCTTCACACGAGACAGCTATATCAGGCTCCTGTCAACTAGCTCTTGTTGGCATCTTCAATAGTGTCTGGGTTTGTTGGCTGTTTATGGGATGGATCCCTGGGTGGGACAGTCTCTGGACGGTCCATCCTTCTGTCTCAGCTCTAAACTTTGACTCTGTAACTCCTTCCATGGGTATTTTGTTCCCCATCCTAAGGAGGAATGAAGTATTCACACTTTGGTCTTCTTTCTTCTTGAGTTTTATGTGTTTTGCAAATTGTATCTTGGGTATTCTAAGTTTCTGGGCTAATATCCACTTATCAGTGAGTACATATCTAGTGACTTCTTTTGTGATTGGCTTACCTCACTAAGGATGATATCCTCCACGTCCATCCATTTGCCTAAGAATTTCATGAATTCATTGTTTTTAATAGCTGAGTAGTACTCCATTGTGTAAATGTACCACATTTTCTGTATCCATTCCTCTGTTGAGGGACATCTGGGTTCTTTCCAGCTTCTGGCTATTATAAATAAGGCTGCTATGAACATAGTAGAGCATGTGTCCTTATTACAAGTTGGAACATCTTCTGGGTATATGCCCAGGAGAGTTATTGCTGGATCTACTGGTAGTACTATGTCTAATTTTCTGAGGAACCGCCAGACTGATTTCCAGAGTGGTTGTACAAGCTTGCAATCCCACCAACAATGGAGGAGTGTTCCTCTTTTACCATATCCTTGCCAGCATCTGCTGTCACCTGAATTTTTGATCTTAGCAATTCTGACTGGTGTGAGGTGGAATCTCAGGGTTGTTTTGATTTGCATTTCCCTGATGATTAAGGATGTTGAACATTTTTTCAGGTNCNTCTCAGCCATTCANTNTTCCTCAGTTGAGNATTCTTTGTTTAGCTCTGTACNCCATTTTTAATGGAGTTATTTGATTTTCTGGAGTCCAGCTTCTTGAGTTCTTTNTATATATTGNATATTAGTNCNCTATCTGATTTAGGATTGGTAACGATCCTTTCTCAACCTGTTGATGGCCTTTTTGTCTTATTGACAGTGTCTTTTGCCCTACAGAAGCTTTGCAATTTTATGAGATCCCATTTGTTGATTCTCAATATTACAGCACAAGCCATTGCTGTTCTGTTCAGGAATCTTCCCCCTGTGCCCATATCTTTGAGGCTTTTTCCCCCCTTTCTCCTCTGTAAGTTGTCTCTGGTTCTTATTTGTTTGCTTGCTTGTTTGTTTGTGAAGACAAAGTTTCTCTGTGTAGCCCTGGCTGTCCTGGAACTCACTCCGTAGACCAGGCTGGCCACGAACTCAGAAATCGGCCTGCCTCTGCCTCCCGAGCGCTGGAATTAAAGGCATGTGCCACCACCACCCAGCTCAAGCTGCAACTTCTGAAAATGCAAATTTCTTGGAAAAGGGGGAGAGAGAGGGAGAGAGAGAGAACCCAGACCCAGAATGCTACTAAAGAGGTTCCTTGCTTGAAAGTCAAAGGCACACAGCTGTGGCAGCAGGGTTCCACTGTCCCCAAAATTTTGCAGACATATAAAGTGCAAGAATTAGAGGGTCATGGAGATTTATATCGGGGTTCCAGAAAGCTGCTGAAGTCAGGTGCTATGTAGAAGAGTTGGGTTCCCTGGCAGACATTGCATACATCTGTGAATGGGGAAACCTAAATTGCTGTGGAGCCCTCAGGATGTCGGGCGTGGCAGGCATGGGATAGCACAGAGGACACTGCAGGCACAGACTGGAGCAACTGAGCAGAGACTGAGTGTGCTCTAAGCTATAGAACTGGAGAAACAAAATCCACGGAAGCACATTGTATGCCACAAGTGCCAGATGCTGGGTTTGGTATTTTGCCTGCTGGGTTCGGTCTTGCTTCTGTCCAGTCTTTGCTATCCTCTTTTGCATCCTGCTCCGTTGAGAATGTCTGTTTCATACCAGTGTATATTAGAAGTATGGAACTTACTTTTCGGTTTTGTTCCCCCTACCCCCAAGGGCTCAGAGCTAAAAGATTACCTTCAGCATCAGAAAAGAATATGAATTTGGAGATTTTAAAAAGTTTTAGAGCTGTCAAAATTTGGGAGACTCATAGACGAAATGCGTTTTGCATTAAAAGATGGTCAAGAACATTTGAGGACCAGTGGTGGAATTTCACAGTTAAAAAGATTATATTCGTGCATTAAGTTGCCTTTGACGTTTGGATTTGTTTTTAATTTTATTCCTTTATATGTGTTTGTGTGGGGGGTTGCCTGCACACGTGGGGGTGTTTTGACTGCACATGGGGGGGGGGTGTTTTGTCCTCATGGATGTCTGTGTCGTCACTGGGCACAGTGCTAGCTGAGGCCAGAAAAGAGCATCAGATATCTTGGTACTAGATGATTCTGAGTGAGCGTCCTGGTGCTAGGAATTGAACCTGCATCCTCTGGAAGAGCAGCCAGTGCTCATAACCACTGAGACTTCTCTCCAGACCCTTGAGTTGATTTTCGATGGTTTGACAGGATTTGGAATCTCTTGGGAGACATGCCTCTGGGAATGTTTCCACAGGAGTGTAACTGAGGAGGGAAGTTTCCCTCCGAATGAAGATGGTATCTTCCCCAGGACTAGGATCCCAGCCTAATAACCGGGAGAAAGGGAGCCTGTGGGCTGAGTCCAGCGTTCACCTCTCTCTGCTTCCTGACCACAGGTGTAGCATGGTCAGCCACTTCATGGTCTGACCACGATACTTTCCCCACCACGATGGATCTCAAACCCTCAAACTGTGAACCATAATAAACGGCTACTTCCTTCTTTTCATCATGGCAACAAGAAAAACAACTGACATACTGGAACCCTGACAACACAAGGTGTTCTGTGGTCATTGCCAAATACTAGTTGTAACAATAACTAAAAGCAGACTTAGAGACAGGGGGAAGGGCAGGGTAATAATGAACTTTCACCTAATATCCTAAGTGCCTTCACCACTGGTTATAATTTTTATTTATTTTATACAGTTTTAATTTTATGCCATATTTATTTATTCAATGTGTGTGTGTGTGTGTGTGTGTGTGTGTGTGTGTGTGTGTGTGTGTGTGTAGGCACATGTATCATCATGCATGTATGGAAGACAGAAGACAGCTCTTGAGAGTCAGTTCTTTCATCATGTGTCTTGAGGGTCAATCGTTTTTACCCCGAGCCCCATTGTACTGAAGATACAGAGAGAGAGAGAGAGAGAGAGAGAGAGAGAGAGAGAGAGAGGCCAAGGTGAAGTTAATTAGTTCTCACTTTATAAAGGAACTGACCTTTGAAATGCTAAGGAGTATATTCCCAAGCCCCAAGATTAATAAGGCATGGAAGCAGGCCCGGCGTGGTGGCGCACGCCTTTAATCCCAGCACTCAGGAGGCAGAGGCAGGCGGATTTCTCAGTTCGAGGCCAGCCTGGTCTACAGAGTGAGTTCCAGGACAGCCGGGGCTACACAGAGAAACCTTGTCTCGAAAACAAACAAATAATAATAAAATAATAATAATAATAATAATAAGGCATGGAAACAATCCATTGTCTGTCTAAATATTCACACTTCACCATGTAACCTCCTGTGTGTCTAAATACATCCATGAATGAGATAATACCTTAAACCCATCAAGTAACAAAATCAAGCCATTAAAAAAACAAACAAAAACAATCAACCAACCTCCCAACAGGAAGACAACAATCGTACAATCGGCAAATCATACATGAGGAATGTCAACACTAAGCCATTGTCTTCTATACAGAAAATTCTGAATTATCGCAGAAGCAGTCATGATCTTCATAAGAAAATCATCTTAGGGGTGTTTTTTGTGAATTTGTGATGTTACATTTTCCAGCTTACTTATAGGCTTTATCAAGCTCTCGGGACATTTCCAGAATAGATTGACTGCAAAGCATTAATTCTGAGAACTGGTTAGAGAGAATAGAGCTGTCATGTAATATTTAACAGTTCAAAATGGGACATTAACAGTTCTAAAAGTACCTAAGGAACATGTAAAAATGTCAACTATGAGCAGAGTTTGCTCTTGGGAAGAACCACCAAGAGTGGTCTGAACCAGGAGACATCACTGACCAAGGAAGCATCTCTCTCCATCTTAATCCATTCGAAACCCACAGAGGCTCTCTGTTGTATTAACTCTTCCACCCAGACAATTCCCTTTAGCTACTTTCCACAACCCTCATCAACGGCAAACTAGGTGCCAAAGGGTGGAGGAATACTTACTACAAGGATTTAAAAATAATTCTAAGTTGAGCATGATGGGAGGCAAAGGCAAGCAGATGTCTGTGAGTTTGAGACCAGCCTGGTCTACATAATGAGTTCCACGACAGGCAGGGCTACATAGTGAGGCCCAGTCTCAGGAAAATAAATAAATAATAAATAACAATTCTAAACTGTGCCTGGCAGACTTCAGTGCTAAAACGCCACATTTAACTCATGTCTGTGCCAACTTTTTGTAGCTGTCATGTGTCATCACAGCTCAATGAAAGGAGTTTTAGTAATGTGCTCATCAGTGAGAAATTCTGGAAACAACCAATAATTCATGTCCCCCTCCCCAAAGCAGTCTTGGGCAGCACGATTGCTCAGCAGCTAAAAGTACTTGCTGCCATGACTAACAACCTGAGTTGTGGAGTCCGTTCTCCACAAATTGTCTTCTGATCTCCCCGTGCATGCATGGTGGCATACACAAACTCACACATCCACACGTGTGCATAGCCCAACTAAATAAATAAGTGTGAAAGAGAGAGAGAGAGAGAGAGAGAGAGAGAGAGAGAGAGAGAGAGAGAGAGAGAGAGAAA